>NC_142199.1:12999736-13150131 GCF_026936395.1 Plectropomus leopardus
AATGGGAGATAATTAACGTTAGCTTGTCCCTGAGAGGTTTTTGTGGAGTGGGGGGAGGCTTTGACACAGCCTATTCAATTATGTCCTTCCCTGTGGGTCCGGAAACCCAGAATATAGAATATCTAAATTAGGCACATGACAAATCTCTCACTGAGTCAGATGGAGCAGGTCATGATGGCAAGGTGGCCAGCAAGTTGTGGAAGCAAATCGTGTTTGCAGTGAGGTGTAGGTAGATAGCAAGTATTTGGAAAGTTGTCCACTTTTTGTGTTATAATAGGTGAGAAATACACCCACCTACCTTTTTGGGTCTTTGTGCTTAACAAAACAGTGGAAAATCTAACTCTTCATGTGTTTTTAAGATAGCAAACCAGTTTTATCACTCAGGCATCCCAAAAGATTTGAAATGCTGAAAAGCATTTATGTGGTTCCTAATATTATCAGGTTTCTATTACTGAGTACAACATGAAAATAGGAAGAAAAGGGCACTCGCGTGCACCAGATCAATTAATGAGATGCTGGAAAACCCTCAAAATTACCTATTGATTTTTGCACCGCATGTGTGGAGCTAATTGCATCGGAATTTCCTACAATGTCATGATTATAAGTTTGCTTGATGAAATTTGGAATGGCTTCCCAAATGACGCTCATGGGTTGATGGGATTTAATAAGGCTGCAATTATAGACAAGATGCTAGCTGTGGCACTTGCACCTGAGATGTTGGCACTATAAAAATTATGGCTAAAATTGGTTTCTTAATGAATGGAGCACGAGGCACAGTCTAGTGCAAAGAAAAAAAGAAAGATCATGAGGACGGCAGATGGATTGATTGAAAACCCATTAAAACCGGTAGCCATTATCTATTTATTAAAGTCAGCAAACATGCATCATTGTTATCACATATCTGATGAAAAAAGTCAATTTAGATTCCCCCCAATGTATTAAACAATATGTATAAATCAAAATATTGCAATTACAGATAAGGCATGCCTAAATATCATACAGTACAAGCTGCAAGGGATCACCCATAGAATATGCCCTCCCTCTGCTCTGTATCTAGCACATCATAGACAAAGAAATAGGTCACTTATACCAACCTGGGAATTGAAGACTTCACATTTGACCCTTTATGCATAGCCCTTTCAACACCTGCACATTGGATATCCAGCTAAAAATAAAACCCATGCCACCGGAGAAGGAGCTGAGATGAAGAGAGGTTCCACATTCAGCAATTAGACGCTCACAAAAATGCAGAGTAGGTTAATGTAGCTAAAAGGCGTCAGTATAGATTTACTTAATGGTAAAATGTTTAATGATAATGGCAAAGTACAACACTCTGCCCATCAGCACTCTCACTGTCAAAATGATGTTCTGCAAATCATGAATGCCTAGTGGGGGGTACCGGTAAAATCACTAATTCATTGGTGCTTCTCACACATCCAACTTTTAAGAAGCTTGTGAGGCTTGTTTAACAAATTGAAGCATTTTGAACATAGACCAATAATAAGGAAACGTTTTTTAGCTGAAGTTGGGAAGAAATTGGGCACCATATTCGCCAGATGGATCAAAACTTGACCCAAAATCACAGAAAAAACCCCCAAAAAAATAACTTATTAAAGCTGATAATCTTTCAGCTTTCACCCAGTGTTTGACCCAGTCGACAGAAGAAAAAAATGCATTATACATTTCTGCAAACTATGAATACATTACATTTGTTCATTTTTTATAGTGGATACATTGGAACTTTATTTTAACAATTCTATGTTGTCAAGGGGTTGTTAGGTCTAGACACAAAAACCACTGGAAACACTGCAGTTTCTGAAAAAAAATACCCAAGGAAATGCTGTGATGTAGTGTCAAAACACCCAGGTTCGGTAAATACATCTAGGTTTGGTGCCACAACCACTGTTGGGGAACACTGCGATGTGCTACTAAAACCATGATGGACACTGGTAAAAGCACTGCTAAAGGTCACCAAAAACAAATCGTCACGCCATCCACCATTCCCCCTGCTTTTAAAAAACAAAATCAGCCCCTGGTGGCTGGGCTGTATTGTTGGTGGCACGTCATGGATTTTTTGGCTCTGTGTTGTGGATGTTTCTTGCCAAAATGCACCTCGGGAGTCGTGGTTAATTTTTCACCTTGCATTTTTTTATGTTTCCAGTCTCGTCCTTTCAATGTCTTATCAAAGACTCACATATTTTCTTACATAGCTGTTCAGCGTTTGCACTGATGACTCAACCAGGAGAGTTTCATGCTGATCCAAGCCATAGAAGTGCTTCAGCAGTGAGTCACCTTACATTTTCTATGGCAGAAAATGAATGGGACTGAACATAGGATAAAAAGGAGAATCCAGGGCTCTGCTGGGGCATGAGCTGGTTGGTGTTTTAAAATGATGTCCAGCCTGTCTTAGGCTTGGGTCGATTGGTGATCAAATCCACAATCAAATGGATGATTGACTGTTTTTTTCCTACGCCCATATTGAGAAAAGTGGAAATAAAAGCAAAGTCCTACAAACAAAGTTAATAAGCTTGCAAGAATGCATCTTTAAGAGTTCTACACTTTATCCTTGAACATCCAGCCAAATAAATAAAAGATGGGATTTTGAGATTAATTAGGAAAAAAGTCAAGTGCCTTTTTCATCTCAGCTGATGTTGACTGGTTTAAGTAACTGTGCGAGATGTCACATAGCTTATACTTTATGCGAGTCTCTCATTATGAAACAAAATGTTGTGTTTGCAAATGAATGCAAGAGTTTTCTGGGCTCACAATATCTGTTTGTCACAATTTTATCCAACTAGCCGAGCTGTCACTTCCCAACAAGAAATAATGTACCATGTTCCCCTCGTATACGGCAGTGTCCTGGCTGATCTCGCAGCCTCCCGTATTGTTTCTGAATAATTCCGAGGCTCCTCTCAGATCTGACAATGCAAATTACAGGTTCAACTTTTTGTCTCCGCCGGCTAATGATGGTGGCTGCAGATGATCATTTATAGAGACTTGTTCAAAGATGCAGAAAGCGACACATATCGGAGATAAAGCTGAGTGATATTCCCTATCATCTCATCTCCTTGTGCTAAATTTGAACAGTTTCAAACAAGCATCCAGTCTTTAAAGGCAGGCAGAAGTGTGGCCATTAAACATATGGCTGCATACCTTTATTTTCTATTCAAGGGGAAGGAAACATAAAAAACAGCCCAGAAGTGCTACTTCGGCACTGAAGTTATTGCTGTAGCATATTTTTGTGGAGCATGACTGTTTTATTTAGGCTATTCGTCTTGTTACTTAAAACCATTATTTATGCCATTCCCCATCTTAAGCTAATCTCCTAAAGGGTGAGATTTATACCTATGGAAGGCAACCATTAGCCACATGTGAAATAAGCAGAATGGCAAATGGTGTATTTCATCTGTTTGACATTAAGCACTTAGCATATTTCTCCAGCTCTGGATATAAAGCATGTGGTAAAGAAAAAGCTAATATATTCTGTTTGGTTTTCTGAGCCATATTCGGGGCATCATCTAACCTCAGACGGTTGCGTATCCATATGTCTATCGGTAAAGTGATAATCAAAACTTAATGTGCATGCCTAGGGTGCAAGTCCACCTCGGGGTGCAACAATTTTATCCTCCACTGACAATAAAGCAAAGATGTACTAAGTCGACACAGTGGCAGCACCCTGGGTGATTTTCCACAGATAAAGGCACATTTTCTGGTTCAGAACATGATGATATGAAGCTTATTTCAGCGCAAAGCTCAGAGCGTCATTGTGTGATTCTACAGATCTGGTCCTCTATTCATCACCGACAGGGCAGCTTGCAGTTTTTATCTCTTGACATCACCCAGACAGAGTGTCAGTCCTCTGCTGAGGACCGGCTGAACTCTCCTATAATATCTATTTTTTTCAGTGTATATTTTTTCCAGGGTCAGACGACCCACTGGGAAAAAAATGCCACTCATGCAATCAAGAACTTACTCTCCTTCTTGTGTCTGCTCTTCTTTGGATTGCAACTTACAAATCCTCTGCTTGTCAGTGCTAGCAACAGCTTACCAACCCTTCATGCCACTTCAAACGCTGCTATCTTTTGAAGTTGCATTGCAGTGGCATTTCGGAGCTGAGGAGTTAGTTTATCCAGCAGTCGTAAACTGTCACATCGGCGGCGTGACACCGTTTGATTAAGCTAATGTCATTGATTATGACAACGTGCAGAGTGATTCAGAGGGGATAAAAGGGGAAAAATATAGTGAGTGCTACACATGAGAGGTGTTTAAAATCTCTGTCAGGGCAGTGCTTTTGATTCTTGCTGTGCCGTGGTCTTTTAAGGCCTCATGTGGCTCAATTTTAATCTCAATCAGAAAGTGGAAAAATGAAGGAGATAGCAGGGAGTGTGTGAGGTGATTGGTACATGATAATTTGTGTGTAGCGCTAACTGGCAAGATAGTTGAAGAGAAATAGGGCTAGAGTAAGCTGTATTGTACAAATCAAGGATCATGAGGTTTGTGTTTGCATCCATTGGCAGACCTTTAGGCAACATAGGGCGCCACCCAGAGGCATGCCACCCACCACCCCATTGTTTTTATTTTTTTAAATTGAAAGGGAGAAATTATCCTAAGTCCAGACACACCATTCCGACATAAAAGAACTAGTGGCAACAAGAGCCGACATTTGCATTGCCTTACGTCGCCCGTCTCAGCCAAAAACTTGCACTAAACACACGTCAAAGACTACAGCCAACAGCAAACAAGCATGTATAATCTGCACCAATATGTTTTTTCTATACCTTCCCACCAGCTTTTGTTGCCAAAACCTAACCACATCCTTGTGTCTCACAACGAAAATACATTAATACAAGGTGTTTTTTGACATTAGTTTATTTTGAAAAAGACTCAATGCTTTCAATAAGCAGAAACTGTACATTTCCTGTGAGAACAGAAGTGCATTTTGAAAAGACACAATGCTTGTAACAGGCATATTGACACACCATCCCAGCACATCACCAACAGATGCAGGAGGATACCTAGCTGGTCGTATGTAGATGTGAAAGTGAACAGACTAAATGGCAAGATTTGACAGGTTGGGTTGAGAATGTGTTAGTATTCAGTAGTATTGATTTCACTCACTGACATGCTCCGCCTTCTTAGACCTAGATTTAGCATGCTGTTCGAAAAAAAACTGACAAGGGCTGACTTGTGCAAATGGTGACACATAGTAAAAATCTAGGGTGACAAATCCTCACCAACGGCTCGACATTGTCTAACTGTTGGATTGGTGTGTCATGACTCTGAGACATAATGCAGCAGCACTGATGATATGGTGGAGTGAAGTGTGAATAAAGAGAAAATGAAAAAGCAAAAGCCATCCATGATGCAGTACAAAACGAAGGAAAAACAAGTTGAAATTAGCACATAATAGATTATTTTAAGTTTTTGATATTTCTCAATATTGTTTGAGAGATAAGTTGTTTATTTTCCGTTGATTTGTAATTCACTAATTTTAAAAGAGGGGTTGGGGTGGGGTGTAAGGGGAACCTTGCCGACGGTGCGGAATGTACTAGGTTTGTCCCTTCTTGCAGTGGGTGGTTAGAAAACGGAGGGCGGAGGAAGTGAAGAAGGAGCTGAAAAGTCTGTCAGAACATTACAACGCTGCCTTTGAAATCCTGCCGTGCCCTGGTCTTCTAAACCCCATGTGGTATAAATCAGACGGATGGGAAATGAATGAATGAGGTGACAGAAAACACGTGGGCAGGCCTGCGAGCCCCGCCATCTCCGAACTCGTGTGTGTGTGCTCTTTGCAAGAGGAAGGAGGGTGAGCGGCCGTGGCTTCCTCCCCTCCTGTCACAGCTCTCCTGTGAGCTATATTCCGCTCTGCTTCAGGCACGGTGACACACACACGCGTGCACGCTTGCACGCTTGCACAACCCACTTTATCTCTTTTTCAGCTGTACAGTCACACAGATACACACACATACGGCAGAGTGACGGGCGACTGAGACAGCTCAGGGCCCCAGCAGGAGTCACAGAGGTGGTGTGTCAAGTCATAGCCTGTACTTTGCTCCACGCCAGCAGTGTGCCCGGAGACTGCCCACTATAGATAATGTATGACTAGTTATGTGATACTATCAAATCTGTACATAATGTTCACGTCTGCGCCTCACAGCTGAGGATCACAGTGATGCTCTTAATCAACATGAATAACATAAACACAAATTCAGTACCTTCATATATGCATCACATGCATATAAACACATGCGTGCACAACCCCCAGCATCTATACTCACAGAAATGCATTTGCATATGCAGCCTCCTCATGTATTCATACATACTGCATGTGTAAATTATTCTTGGCAGTGTGTGTAATTGTGTTGGAGCAAACACCTGCACGTTTGAAGAAACACTGACATTTTGACTAAAACACGTGCTCATCATTGAACAAACAGAGTGGATTTCTTCTCCTCGATGTGTTTAGCCAAGCTTAGCTCTTAATGTGTGCTGTGGTGACCGCAGGAAGTCATATCTGCATGATGCTAATGAAGTTGCTATTAAAAAGAAATAAAAAGCCACACAAACCCAAAGCCCAGCTCGGTTCCACCAAAGTTGTCTTTTTTTTTTTTTTAACATGTGCAAGTAGTACTAATAAAAATTTGTGGCTTGAGGAGCAGTTTGTGGGATTTAAAGGCACTCTGTGTTTGATTTAAGTTAAGTTTAAGTTTAAGTGATAATAGCATATTTAAAAGTATTCTAATGGAATGCGGCAGTTATGCTTTGCATGTCTTGTTTTTTTTTTTTTTTTAAAGCTGCCTTTGGGGGGCGCCGGAGTTAGACATTTTAAAATTCTATTCTGAGCAGCTGGTTAATGTATTAGCATTACAAAATCCTGAGAATGGAGTTGCTAGTTGTGGGGAACTGCTATTTTGTGTCCAAATACAAAACAGTGTTGTTTTTTAGATATATTAGTGAGTAGCTTGAACTCTGACTCAATGCAGTATGTCACTAAAAGTGGCCTCTCTCACTTTTCACTGTAGCCTGTTTTACAGTGGCGGAATATAGCTATGTACATTCATTCAGCTACTGTATTTAAGTACACATTCAATGTACTTTTGCTCCATTTTATGCAAATTTGTACTTCTACTGTCTTAGAGTTTTAGTTACTTTTCAGATTCAATTTGTCCTTCCTGTCTTGTGAAAACCACATTTGTCCTAATTTGGTCATTTAGAATTTAAGTTATTCAAATAAATGTATGATTAAGTATTCTTAAATGAATTGATAAATCCATCCATCTTCTCAAGCTAAGTAAACTATCAAAAAAACGTCTCTTTTTAGAGGTATGTGGTTTCCATGACAGTCAGTGATGCTACAAATATTTGATGATTACTATATAATAAACTGTCCAACAGTATATGAAGTATGATAACTCAATTTTAAACATCTACAGCAGCAAAAAGCTCCAAACATATTTGTGCACTAGTAATATTTATCCAGAAACATCTCATATAATCAGCACATCCTCATGCCTGAACGACAGAATAGCTCCTTTCTCAATGGCTCCTAAAATAACGACCAACAGGCACACATACTAACAGAAGTGGGGTCATATCCAGTAACTACTGTTTAATGTTGTGAAGTGGACACAGTTTTAAACTTGTGGTTTCAGAGTAACCAGACTCCCACACATAATTGTTTCAGCTGAAAACCAATAAATAAGGCTATTTAATGGCGTTGTTAATGGATTCAGGTCCATGTCTTGACATTTTAGTTGTGTTGTGTTTCACATAAGCATAGTGACTTTCCTCCACTGATTGAACCTGACTTTTGCAACTTTAGCAATTTTCAATTGATACTTTTATAATGCTCTAGAGGCTTTCTATTTTTTTTTTTCCAAGATAGAGGCATTTCATTCAAAACAGTGTGGAATAGTTATTCTGTTTGCTTAGGTTTGGGAACTTTAGATTTTATGAAAGATCATGGTTTGGTTAAAATATTTACATTTTTGTGTAACTTAAATTAAATACATAAGTTAACATATTTTTCTGATGTGACCTAACATTATGAACATAACATAAATAGGTTACGCAAATTAACTTAAGTACATGAGTTAAAATAAGTCAACTCTGTCTTTATTTTTCAAATGGGACACATGCAACAGTTTCCTGGGTGAAAGTCTCGTGTTTGTTTAACCCATCCATCCACACTGATCTTATCTGTACGCACACTTTATCGCTCTTTGTCCTTCATAACCCCACTTTCTTTTTTGCTCTTGTCATAATTACTACTGTCACTAGAGGGCGCCACCTAACAAGGTAAATATGGGTAGTAATAGCCGTTTGCACAGACAACCTTTAGTCAGGTTTTGTGGGGAGGACGGTTCATACATAACAGTAAAACATTGACAGGGACCATTGTTCTGTAGAACTGATACTTTACCTACTTAAAGTAAAATTTAAGAATAATACTTTAAAACAGTTGTGCATCATTAGGTCCTGTAAGCTGTGAGTGACTGATCGCTGCCAGAGTTTGGATGGCGGGTCAAACTATACTGCAGGAAGCAACATTCTCTTATAATTGATGTAGTCGTTGTGTGCTGATATGTACAGTAAATTGTGGAAGAGTTTCCTTCAAATTATTTGTATCTGTCTGACTCTCCCTACCTGAGAGAACATGGGGGCAATTAACTTTCAACTCATGACATCAGGACCGTGTCCTCAACAGGCACATGTTTTTCTAACCAGGATACGCTGTTTTTCTAATGTTCTTATCCAGTTTGCACAGCTGTTTCAGAGACAGCATGTGTATTCATAAATGTCTGTTTATTTCTACCTGAGTGCAGTGAAGTGGCCATATCTGAGAGCTAAATGCATCACTCAGCAGTACACATCTCTTAGTGAATTACTTTTATATCTTCTGTGGCACAATTTTCAAAATTTTTCGAGTGAAGGAGATAAATCTGCGTAAAATCCTGTGTAATGCAATGGTAACATAATGCTACTCAGCAGTGGAGTGGGTTCAGTCCTTGTCTGTAATTTGTATCCCTCTTATGTGGATACTTCAAAGCTCAGATATATATCTTAATAAGAATATCTTCTTCATACTTCTAGGTAAATATTGTTATTCCTAGTTTTATTTCAAGGCCGAGTTTTCGGAAAGTGTTTTACATAAGAGCAGACTCTGAACTTCTTTTCACAACTGTTTTAAATTGTTAAACTGGATCCAGAACATCCCAAACAAAGTCAACATAAAACCAACAATAGGGTAATAGAAAAGCTGACCCGATGCATGAGCTTACCCTCATTGTAAGTGAGGAGAGGCTTTCAGGAAGAAGCAATACTGGGCTTCTTTTTTCTGCACAGTATGAACAACAGCAGCTCTGGACTGAAATGTTTTTTTTTTGTTTGTTTTTTTTTTAAATTCAGAGAAAATATGTTGACATGTTTCCTAGGCCTTAAGGACAATAAGTATTTTCAATGATAAATGGCAAATGTAAATAAAAGCGTGTTTGTTTACAGTGAAACCTCCACAGGGTGTTTAACAGGACTATCTCGTGCTGCCAGTTCATTTTTTTTAATCTTTAGATGTTTTAATCAGCTATAATTAATCTGTTCTGTTTTACAAGTTTTATGTCCACCACCGTCACTAAATGACTCCGGCACATGCAAATTTGTGGTTATATTATTTGGATACATCAAGAAATGTTAGTTTTGATTTGGTTAGTGTCTGCTCTTGTTTCTGAGCATGCAGTAAAAATAAATGAGATAATGAAAACAAGAAAAAAGTTATATCAGCTGCAGTAGTCTCACCTCAACAACTGCTGAACACTTTTATAGCATGTCATTATATATACATTGTGTCTGCGTGTATATCTTTTTTCCAAAACCCCAGCTGACACATTCAGATATCTTGTTTTGTCCAATCAACAGTCAAGTCAAGTCCGAGTTATCGTTCTGAATTGAGGGGGCATTTGTGTTAATTTTCCTGGTTAGAAATTAATTTTTCCAGTTATTCCAACACCACATGAATGTAGGGGTATCATTGGTGCTGGCTACTAAGGGATAGTAACCACTTAGACTGATATTCTTTGGGAACCATTCCAATCACCAGAATAAATGTTTGCATTGCACGTTTCTGCAAACCACAAATATATTACACATGAATGTTATTGTGATGCGGATATGTTGAAGCTTTCAACAACACACTGGTTAAGTTGTGGTTAGGTTTAAGCACCAAAAACATATGGTTATGGTAAGGAAAAGAGTATTTCTTGGCTTAATAAAACCCTGTTTTGTGGCAATAACCCCATTGGAAAAACAGTGATGTCTTTGTAAAAACAAATGCTTTTTTTGCACTATCCCAGTAGAAAATGTACCAATGTTTCTGTAAAAAAAAATATAACAGCTGTCCGTGACACTATCCACTGGGAAAACGGCTACAGGTCCCTAAAGAACATTAAGATTCGGTGGCTAAAATAATGCTGGAAATGCAGGAATGAATCTAGTTTTATTGTATGTTGATCTCAAATAGCGGTCTGCAGCTGGGCAGGCATCTCACAGGGATGTTAACACCATCCGCCATCCTCTCCACCTCCTGATGACAAAGTCAGCTCATATAGTGCCTTACTCTTAAAACGTTTAGAAGATACTCATGAAATGTAGGCCTTACAATGCAAACATTTTCTTATTGGCGACTGCGGTGTGATAACCAGAGATAGTTATTGTTACACTGGAAAACCGAAACACTAACCTTATCCTGTTTTCGATTGCACACCCTTTATGCTCAAAAGTGAACCATAATAACCAATAACAAAAAAAAAAAAATGAAGGCAGAGCTGTTCTCCTTTACAGTGCAGCTTTGTGACAAGTCTTTTATTAAGTTGTGCCCCATTAGAAACAGCTAGCTAAGTTAGGCTTGAAACAGCAACAGTGACTCCCTAGCCTCATTAATGTACAGTGACCACGGTACCTTACATTCATTCTGACTGGTGTTTATATGGTCTCACTATCTTCTGATGACTGAACGGGTTCAAATGAATGGCATACTGGTGGGAGAAAGACACAGCTATGCTTATTATCACTATTTTATTAGTTATTGGGTAGATATAAGTGCTGCACTTAAAACCAAAATAGCCTTGTGCACAGGAGCCACATTTATAGTTTCCTGGGGGAGGTTTGTCAAATATGTATTGGTTTTTAAAGAAATCGAATAAATCTAAGATTAGAAGGTCTTTTGTAAAACCTCCTTTGGGGAGTCCTTGCACTCATTAATCAGCAGCAGATTTAAAGTGAAAATGTGGCAGTGTTTTAAGACTGTTGCTTCAGTCTTTTTGAGTATTTCCGCAAATATCTGAGACCATTGTCTTGGGGGTGTTTTGCCCTTTTAGAAACACTCATCTGGGTCATTTGAGTGAATCTTGCTGCTCTGCTTCATTCATCTAGGCAGCCTCTTTGTCAGAATTTGTATTCCATCTCGTCAGCTTGTTTTTCAAAGTCTCCTTTTTGTGTGTATTCATCTAATGTGACTAAACTGACTAATATAGCGAGGCTCTTGTTCAAGGGCATTGGGTGTAAAAAAAAAACATAAAAAGGAAAAAAGAGAAGCGTTCATCTGTTTTTCTCCAAAAGAGGTGGTGACCAGGGTATTGCCTACCTGTTATTTTTTTGTTGTTGTTGTTGGTCACAGCAGTTAATAAACCTGTTGTGCTTCATTTAAATTTAAACAATATCATGTGTCTGTCATGTAATATGAGCATGTTTTCCGGACAAACTATTGTGGAAAACACAAGTTCAGCAAACGTTCATTGTGAACAGAGAATATTTTAAGGGAAATAATTTGACAAATTACCAAATAAATAGCCACAGACAGTTAGCTGCAGTGGAGTATATGGAGGGTATTTAGATAAAGAAAGAATGAAAAGGCAAAAACCGTCTGGGGTATAGTACCAAAAAGAGAAAATGAAAGAAGATGAAATAAGCAAATCTGCGTATTCCATATTCTTTTGTCACTTAAAGAAGAATGTCTTTGTTAGCGATGCTGCTGATTTGCATTGATTTCTCATTAGCTCCTGCTCTTGTTTGTAGTAAGTGTAATATATAAAAAAGTGGGGGGTACAGCTAGCTAGCTAGTACAGCCTTACAAATCGAGGTACTACATCACATTGATGCAAAAGTTATATCAAATACAGTTTTGCTGTAAACACAGTATGATAAGTAGGACAAAATCTCAAGAATGGTTCGTGTATATATCGGCAGTCCTGTCTCCTAGAATTTATGTTCATGTATAAGTAATTTCAAACAGAATTTTAAAATGTTTTTGAGGAAAACGTACTGCTTAGCAGGTTACATTTCTTATTAACATATTGAGAAAAAGTTGCTATTTAACGTACCAGACAAATCACAAAAATGTTGACACTGAACGTATCACCAAAATGTTCACGAGCAACATATTTCGTTTATTTTCAACCAAAATAGGCAGTCTTGCCATACTCAATCTACTCTACTAACTACAGCATGGATCACTTGCTAAATGGGCCTACCAGTCACGAGCCAAGGGGCCAAAATGGCAGGGCTCCACCTGGTCCTCACCTGCAAAATGTCACTCAAATTAATATGTGCTGACCAGCAACACTCAAAATAACCACAAAGAGATGGAAAGGAACTGCAAAGAGACACAAAATAACAACAAAGACACATAAAATGACAACAAAGAGGCACAAAATAACTATAAATGCATGTAAAATGACAAAGAGGCACAAAATACAAAGACACACTAAATGACCACAGAGAGGCACAAAATTACTACAAGATGTACAAAACAAGAACAGAGGAGCACAGAATAACTATAAAGACACAGAAAATGACTACAAGAAATAAAATGACAAAATGACCATACAGAGACAAAAAGTTGCAACAGAGAGATACAAAAATAACAGTTAAAAAGAAGCTCAAAACAGTTTTAAAAAAACCCAGCCAAAACCACCACGGAGACTTTGTTTGCTGAAATCAGGATTCAAACTGGGGAAACTGGTGTCACAGTCCTGCTCAGCACATCAAACACTCAAAGAAATGTTGTCCCTGAGGACAATCAAAGCAGCAATTACATTGTCACCACAATGTAATTATAAAAACAATTTAGTCACGTACAAAGGTAATTTCTAAGAGAGAAAGAGGGCTGATGTTGGCACAGTGTTTATCGTCCCAGATTTCATTCTGATGAGGACCATTGTACTCCAGTGGCTGGACAACTATCACATGTCCTTTGGAGACACACAGGCATGGAGGGTGTCATAACCCTGAGGAGAGACAACGATATAAATAACCCTCTCCTTCAAAGACAGTGATTACAATTCCACTCTTTAAATGCACACCCTGAGGGGTCTTAATCAAGAGGATGAAATCGCCTTGCACCTATAGTGATGTATAGCTGCACTCCTCCATGCAATCAATAGATTGAGATTCTGCAGTTTTGTACTTCTGATTGTGAACAACAACAACAATAAAATGTCTTTTCTTGACTTTACCCACCACAATCAATACTGCTGTTTTTTTTCTCCCTGAAGCTTGCTGCTCTATTTTTTTAGGGACCAAAATTGAACTTTGGAACATTAACACAAGTTTAAATCTGCATTTATTGGTTTGGATTGTGTCCTAAAATAAGATTTAAAACGGCTGACATCCTCTCAGTTGCGCAATAACGAATATTTATACAACTAAAATTAAAATTATTCATGAATGCTAAAAAAAGAAACGAGAACAAGGCTGTGAAAATAACGTTTTCATTATAGATTGTGAGCAAAGGCAGGAGCACAGGGCAGACAGTGATTTTTACGCCAGCTTCCTCTCATTATAAACTAACACCCGTCCTGAGTCATCAAGTTGAAAAGCGGGGACTTTGAAGGCTGTGTAGTCAGACAACCAGTTAGACGCAGTCAATGACATGCAGGGAGCTCTCAAATCTCAAAGTGTTCTTCAGCATCAACCTGCCAGCGATTGCCACCATCAGCAGTTCTTGCACACGTTACACCAGGTGCAGGTTGCCAAGTTCGTTTTAAACCCCAGTGTTTACAGTACGACTTTCTTACACGCCGATTTCAGTGACAATGGCGTAAGTATCACGTTACAGTGTGTAGGAGGAGGACTACAAGAGCGGTTGGGCAGAAAATGGGACACCAGCATAAACACAAGAGAGATCAGGCTATTGTTTCTCCCTCTAAATATACAGAATTCAGCTTCCTGTGGCTGAACACAGACAGGGAAAGAAAGAGAGAGAGCGAGAGAGAGAGAGAGAGAGAGAGAGAGAGAGAGGGAATGACATAACCGTCCCTTGGAGAGGCAGATTTTTTCTTGCTTGTGCCACAAGCTTTTAATGCCCTCTTGCTGTCAGTTTGTAAACTGCATTCTAAAATGAAGGTTGCTCCGTCAGACACTGACTTTGCTTTTGATCCTTTTCATTTTACTGTTTTGGAGCAGTAATTTAATGGATATACTGTGACCTTCAAGCATAAACAGTGCATGTTTTCCTGTGCATGTGTGGGTGCTCTAGTAGGCCAAAAACATGCTGGTTAGGTTGACTGGAAACTCTTAGATCTGCTGGGATAGGCTCCATCCTCCTACAACCCTTTTAACATGAGTCACAAAAAAAAAAAGTCAGCCTTGATTTAACCAGAATCCCTTGACTGTTGCTTCGTATTTGCTACTGGTTCACTATTTACAGTAACTCACCACATTTCATTTAAATGTCAAAATTCAAAGTGTAAAACGTAGTCATTAAAGTGCTCTTACAAAGATAAAATAAAATGTTGTGCCTGTAGCATGAGCACTATTTTTTGCCACCACAGTGCTTCACCATTTGATAGATGTGAAAATCACATTGAGGTACCACTGCACTTGTCAGTAATGGTGCAAAAATAATGATTAGTAAGTGTCTGGAATGTAAAGTTAGGTAAAGAATGTATTTCCATCATTGTTAGCTTTGTTACTCATTGCTACCTGTGAGGCTTTCTGCTCAGTGCATGCTCGGACAGGCTTTAGCTCCCCCACGATACACTGCAGTTAGCAATCATAGCTTTGTCAACATCTTCACTGATAGCACTTTTAACCTAATACAATCAATACTTTTGTCTGTTTTTTCTGACCAATTGTTTTTATTTATTTTCGACACAACTTCAACCAGTGACTGCTGTGAATACCGCAATATATAAATATCAGGGCAATGAAAGACAGGTTACATAAAGACCAACAACACTGAACATAATAACGAATAAAATGCATATTTAACAATTTCTAATCAGATAAAATAAATAAATAATAAATGTATGCATCATATGATAAAGCCCTTCTATTATGGAGTAAAAGTAAAAATATTGATTGTAGTAGTAATATAATCAATACTTTTGAGTAAACAATAGCTACCATGACTTCCTGTTAGAAAAAAGGTGTTGCTTGTCGGGATGAAACTAGATAATTTTCCGCTGATTCTCGGTTATGTTTGGTATTCTAGTGTTTTTTGACTTAGCTCTGAAAACTCATTGTA
Source organism: Plectropomus leopardus (assembly GCF_026936395.1). Classification (NCBI taxonomy): domain Eukaryota; kingdom Metazoa; phylum Chordata; class Actinopteri; order Perciformes; family Serranidae; genus Plectropomus; species Plectropomus leopardus. Next base: position 13,015,251 of record NC_142199.1, read on the forward strand.
TGCTAGCTGCCAAGAGCTAGGCAAACAGTGAGCAACTGGCTGGTGAATATAGAGGAGTGTTTTGCAGCTAAAGATCCAAGTATTTCCTCAGATGTTGATGGAGGCAAAAGCAGAACTAAAAATAGAGTGAATACAGGCCTAGGGCTTTTTAAGGCCAAAAAATACTTTAAATGGATGCTAATGTTGCTAACAAGATTGCCAAGTGAACTTAAAACATAATGGTATGGTTATGTTTTAAGATGTGTTTACAGCTTGTTTCTACTGCCACCAGTACAAGTATGATGCAGCCTATCAAAACTAACTGGTTGCACTAGTTGCGGTAAAGCATCAACAAGCTAGTACCCGTCCAACCCATTTAAGATGAAACCACGCCCTCTTTTGCATGACAAAGCGAGCTGCTAAATGCCAAAGCCAAGTGACTGGCTGCCAGGTTATTGCTAGCCAGCACCATTAGAGGGGACTGCTGCTCACTAGCTGGTTTCCATGGACCCCGGTTGGCCACATGGGTAGATTTACCCAAGTGGGCCCCACATGTGCCCATTTTGGGACCATACCCACTTGGTACCCAAATAACTCTAGCTTTTGCAAAAGCTCTTGGGGCGGTCCAGCCACTAAATGTCGATCTCTGTAAAATATGACAGCAATGTTACCTTGGAATTAGCAACATCGTTCATTAAAGGCAACCTTTGACAATTTTCAACCAGCTCTGTCATTTCAGTGTTGGCAGCGCATTCATGCAAAAGTCCGGCAGACCTCCACTGTCAGATGAACACACTGCAATGACAGAGCTGGTTTAAAATCAGCAATGTTTTCCTATAATGGGTCTAGCAACTTGGATTCAGTTAGCAATTGTCAGTAAAAAACAGCCTCTTAAATACCACTGTTTTGACAGTACTTTTGGCGTAAGATCCAAAAGTGCAAAGAGCCATCAATGAAGAATGCGGCTGGACGAACCTATTGTGCCCGCTTGAAATGTGGCAGGATTGGTTAAAACACTGCTGGTAAAGAGGTAATATAAGGAGCATTAGGGCGCCTCTATGGCAGGCGATGAGTCCAACAAACCCTGGACTTTCATGCGGGAGTGTTCGCTTCCAGTCTGGATATGTTGGGGTGTTTTTTTCCACCTTACCATGTGCCTCCTTTGCCTAATCCTAACAATCCATGACTTTGTTGCCTAATTATAACCAGCTGTTCCAGCATGCGTATTTGTTGACATCCTGGTGTTGGTTGCCACATGCTGTTGTTGCCCTAAACATAACCACATGCAGCATCATCCCAGCATGTGCTTGTGTAGACATCACGGTAGCAGCATCCTGGAACATTCAGAGTAGATGCAGAAAGAGCGTAATATGTAGACGAGGAGGTCCACCGCAAAGTGTCAGCATGTGATGACTTGGGTTGAGAAAGTGTTCTAAAAACAGATAAACACAAGGCATGGAAACAAAACACATACGTAGATACATAAAGCTGTAGAGCAGCATCATTGTTTTTTGGCAAGGATGGTGTTCAAAGCTTCTGATGACATCAAGCTGTGCCATTGCACAGGGCGCCCAGCAGGCAGCCAATCATCGGGCCTTGACGTCTGGCAGCCACTTTCATCATGCGTCATGTGTCGGCATGCTGATGTTAGCATTGCACTCAAAATACCACTGTGCCTAAGTACACCCCTACAGAGCTGCTAGCACGTCTGTACGTCTTTTTCATACAGTAACAGAGCTGTGACGTGGTTTAACTTTCGCTGTATTGGCCATGCTGACCAAGCTGAGCTAATGAATGGATACATGTACAACAGGAAAGAGAAGATACTGTCCGAGTAATAAACTCATACATGACTCATCTTCAGATTATATATTAAGTCCCATAGACAGCTTGTATGGGCAGAAATCAGGTTAATATAAAAAGGCTTTTTGGTTTCCTCAAGGCACAACAAGTGAGTCATAATGTCACATGGTCTGTTCTGTGATCTCAAAAGAAGAGAAGAGTAAAGTCACATGCTCTCCCTGCTGACCATGTATCCAGACTGTGAGATGTAATTTGTAGCCTCTCCAGAGACCTTGAGCACAGTGTTGTGACAAATTTACACTTTTAAAGGTGTAGTTTACTCCCCAACAATTATTGTGAACCATTATTATCTCCCAGCTGCTGAAAATATCAAAGATTGTTCAAGAAATATTTAAGAGGCTGTGTTGCAAAAGACTCCAGATGGGGAAATAATGAGCCATAGTGGCTACTGTAGCACTTATAGAAATATATGAGACATGAAAGGGTGGGATTCAGTGATGGATACCACTGTACTGTATGTTACTGAAGATTTAAAAATAACTTCCTGCTGAAACATATGTTCCTCAGGGCCGAGGGATTTAATGACTCACCCAAGACGAGGAGCAACAGATAAGATTTTTTTTTCCCTCTCACCAAAGCATAGGATCATTTACTCCACATTGCAGCACAGTGCAGATGATTTTTCAATTTCCATGTTCCTCCTGGGTTTCCTGAAACATATTGAGACTTCTTCTCTGAGTAATGGCTTTTTCTGACTGTCAACGTAGCCTATAGATACAATTTACAACCTCAGCTATCTTCAGGAAGCTCTATGGAATACACAAGTGTCAATAGCTGTATCAAAATTGCCACAGGGGTGGTCTGATTCATGTTTTTTTCTCAAAGCTGGGAAATCCTGTTTGTATACTCTGCACCAAATGTAACATTTTTAGAGATAATATATAGGAGATAAAACCTGCTTATCATTGGTGTTTTGGAGATTTCACTCTTTTTTTTATCAGGTACAAAACTAAAAAGATAGCAATTTTGCTTTTTTGTCCAGTGGTCCCCACAAAGGGGAGCCAAGGGGGGCTATGATCTGGTCCTGTGGTGAAAATATTCGGTGGTTGGTGTTAATCGCTGTGGCATACTAACTTTTTAAGCTATGTAGTAGCCAAAAAATGCATTTTTTAAGCTTAACTATGCCACCTAAGGCATCCATTGGTAGTTGAAATAGCTTGACTTAAATGGGGCTAAATAACACTCCAAAGTAAGGCTAATTTTTTTTATATCCGAACAACTGGCCTGGCCATTTTCAAAGGTGTTCCCAAAACTCTCACCTCAAGATATCTGAATAAAAATAGGTTGTTTGTGGACCAACAACTTGAGAAGGCTTGTAGTAGTTAGTGTGTCATCCCAAGATTTTCAGTGCCCCCCTCAGGCAAGCCCAATCAAAAATTTCTGTGGGCACCACTGCCTCCATCTCAAACTGAGCCCTCCTCCCACCACCCTGCACTCTGATCTTGTGCAGTTGTTGGCTTCAATAATATTTTACTGTATAATTTCCTACATAAATGACCTGCGGTGCTCCAGGTGTCATTAGAAACATGCTTTCGCGGTATGTGTTTTATTGCCACTGTTAATTTTATGAGGGCCGTTAACTTAAGTGGAGGTGTATGCTGCCAGCAATCATGCTGCTTGAATCAGCGGTTTATTAACACCCCCGGACGTTCCCCAAAAAAAGAAGAAAAAGTAGATGAAGTTTGGTTTGCTGCACACCCAGAGGCTTATAAATGCTACTTGGTGCCATGCGACTCTTTGGTATGATAAATCCCTGGGTGGAATTGGAATGCAGCGATCATCGCCTGTATCGATGTCCTGCGCTAAACTTCTCTCACTGACTCCGTTTAAAGGGGCAATAAGTGGGATTTATACCAGCCCATAACACCAAATGACCATAACATATCATCGATGGAGTTATTGATCAACGCCAGTGACCCAAAAAAATACTTGAGCAGGTGTTTGGAATATCTGGCTTTCAGAACTCACTGTCCAGCACAGCTCTGGCATTTTAAACCGCTTACCATTTTAAGACACTGACGTAACTGTGGGTAATCTGAGCATTTCATAAGCATAAAAACTGTCTTAATATTTTAGTTTGTAAGATTCCATATCTATTCATCACCATATTTCCTGTCACGACCAATGAGTGGGACAGAAAGTGAGAATCGAGGGGGAGATGTGAGATTTGTGTGGAGAGTTCCAATAGTGCTCCCTTGACATATTGACTCATTGCATTTTGAACAAAGGTGTAACTCCAAAAAACAGACAACGTGGCATTTTGTTTCAACTAAGGACATGCATGGAGGTGCAAAAACACAGTACTGCCCCTGAAGCTTTTAGCATAAGTGGTGAAAACAGTCAAAATAGGAACTATTTAATCAAACTGACAAAAAAGTCTAGTTTTTTAGTGCAATTTCAGTGATTCATTTAAACTTTATTGAAAGCGGACAATATGAAAACTTGAATTTGTATTCTGCCAATTTAACAATTGCCCTCATTGATTGCAAGACCTCATACTTTTATCCACTTCTTACAATATTCATGCAAATATTTGGAGGAATTCTTTGTGATTTAACAAATCACTGCCCTTTGTGGCCTTCCAATAATTCAAAATATTTCAAGGTCAAAAATCAAAAATCAAAACTCGAGTCTTATAAACCAATTTCCTAAGAAATATGTTTTAGTCTGAAAGTTTTTTTTGTTTTTTTTTTTCTCCAATACAAGATGTTAGCCAAGTCAGTAGTTTGCTCTCAAGTTGTGCATGACCCCCATGTAATAGTAGTTTCATCTTTTGTTCGTAGTAACGTAGGAGCACAAATTCAGGGCAAAAGAGTTCATTACTACTGCCAGTCATTAACAGGACTGCAAACCCATGGTGAAAGAATGTATCAGATCTTTTACTAAAGTAAAAATATCAATACCATACTGTAGAAATGCTCTGTAAAATGTAAAAGTCAGACACTAAACAAAAGTACAGAATTATGTAACAAAGTGTATTTTAAGTATATAAAGTAAAAGTACTCAAATGGCAGCAGAATGGTCCCTGACATATATAAGCATATGTAGGCATTTTCAGATGATTCCTGATGTTTTCCTTTGTAAGCAGCATTTTTATATTGTTGATTACAACATTTTCTAGTCTAGTGTATATACTGCAGGGTATTTTTCCATGACAATGTATCATTTCAAACTTTTCTGTGTACATTCTTAATTTAAAATGTATAATATTATTACATTTGTGATACAGTGGAGTAAAAGTTACAAAAAAATGGTAATACTCAAGTAAAATAGAAATAGCTTGAACTTGTACTGGAGTAAAGTACTTGAGTTATGTGCTTAGTTACTTTCCACCACTGGATCTAACACGAAAAAATCACATAGAAACCTTTTGTTTGATTATTGTTTTGCTCTAAAACATTTGTAGATTTTTCAAAGGGATATTTTTGGTAATTTTTTTTTTTTTTTAAGTTTTTTTTTTTTTTTTTTTAAACCTATGCTTTTTCTGGCGGAGTTGCAACTTTTTAAAAAATACTGAACTTTATTGCACAAATTACACAAAAATATAACAAAAGTCCTTGTCAAATTAAAAAGAAATAATTATTTTTGTGCTTTCCATGTAACTTTTAAAAACACCAGTGGCATGACAATTAATTGTAATTATACCATTTTTTTTGGAATCAGGGAGAGCATTTTATCAAAGGGAGGATGTACATTTGCATTTCCTGGATAGCATAAACATGACCCACCCTAATCTCCATCTTATTGGCTAGTACTCTTTGCCTTTGGTGGTTGCATTCGGGGGGGTTGAGGCAAGAGGAGTGAGATCAACAAATGCAAATTTTCAAGGGGTAGCATCTCTGTCTTTGAGTAAACTTAAGTGGCCCTTCAGACAAACTGTTGACATTGTAATTCAATTTCATATTCATAAATATAATCATATAAGTGACAATGTCTATATGTGATATTGTCCTTGATTGAAATACCCCTCCACAGTGACAGACAGCGGCCGTCCCGCCCCGAGCACTCTCAGACTCAAAGAGTCACTTTAGATGAAGGTGACACGCAACATTTAACCCCATCCTCTTGATTTAAGGATTAAAACATGCGGATCCCTCGCCGATGGCGCTTTTTCATGGAGTGACTTTGGCCGCCGTCTGCCTCGAGCACTTGAAAGCGCTGAGCATTAACCCACGCCCCTGGCACATGATCAATAAAGCTTGGGAGGCGTGTGCTTGCTCGCACACACACCGGCGCGTACATACACACAAACAGGAGTCATGCCTTCCATCATTGAAACTATTAACACCATGCCAAGATCGATCTGTCACCCTTGCAATCCCCCCCCCCCCGCTCACTGAGTATGTGTATGTGTGTGTGTAACAGTGCTGCTCACTGTTATATGTAAAATCATATATGCACAGAATGTTTATGCTCTGCAGAAGCACCTCACTTTTTATCTTGCTCGACAACTGACATCACTTCCTATAAGTAGAAAACATTCACAGCCGGGCGACTGTGCCAAACAGTTGATAAAATGCATGATAAAAATGTGCAGTAGGTGGAGGAAAAAAAAAATGTCCCCCTATCTGAATAGTTGACCTTTTTTGCAGAGAGGAGGAGGTTTCTGCAGCACTCTGATGGCAGCAATTCAACTGCAGGTTCACAGTGTAGCGCTCAGCAACTATCTCCTCCCCAGCGGTGCCATTAATAATGGGAGGCAATCTGCCTCACTGAGACGTGGGAAATGTAGTCATCTGTAGCGCAGTGGTGTGACCAGCTAAATGCTGCTAATTGATATGGACAGCAGGAGCTTCTCAGTGTGTGGGATTAGAGGGTGGCGGGGTGTAGAGAGTCTGACGTGTTTCCAGGCTGTGACAAGACCGATGAATATGGACCAAAGTCGAAGACAAAATTAGAGTATTTCTTTCTGTCTTTTACATCTCTCTCTTCTACATGTGTTTCTCTCCTCTACTTTTGTCTTTGCTGTTTATATTTCTTTACCTCTCCTACATTTTTTCTCTCTTCTACACTTCACTCTCGTTTACATTTTTTGCCTTTGAAATTTATTTTTTCTCTTTGGTTTCTCTCTGCTATGTTTCTTTCTCTTCTCTTTCTTTTTCTCTTCTATAATCTTCCCTTTCTTCTACATTTCTCTCCACTACATTTTTTCTCTTTTACATTTCTTTTTCTCTTCTGTCTTTCTCTCTTCTACATTTCTCTTTCTCTTCTATATTTGTTTCTCTTACATTTTTACCTCTCAGACATATTGCAAATGCATCCAGAGTTAAGAGACACATCTGTATTCGACTGAGCCTATCTATTTTTACCCCCTCGCCCAATGATTGATGTCTCCTTTCAGCATGTACACCCTTGCTATCCACAGGGATGAATAAACCACAGATGATCAGCAATCTGCAGGGAGTACACACACAGCACAAGCACTTACGCACAGATGTCCACATACACAGATGCAAACACATGCCGAGATACAAATGCACACATACAGTATAAAGACAGCACACAGAGATGCAAAACACACACTGAAACACACATGCAATGCTCTCAAGCTCCGCCTGTACCTTTTTGTCCATCCCATCATTCACTCTGTTGCATCTGTCATGGATGCTCACCTGTTTGGCAGCATTGTCTGTGTGTGTGCTCGTGTGTGTGCTGTTTGTGGGACCCACTCTGCTTTCATCTCGCCGCCCTGTGACTCGGGACAAGACAGCCCAATGTCTATTCATCCGACATGCTTTGCGAAACACAACAGATACGAGACAGATAACCATGACCGTCGAGATGCATGTCCCCTCAAAGAGTTGTCTGTCCAGGCTGCACTTGACAAGCTAATAGGGCCTGTGTGTGAGTAATAGGGGGCCATTCGCCGCCATTATGACCAGAGGTGAGTTATGGAGTTGATGTGCCCCCTCGGTTGTAGGGTAAAGACACAAACAGGAAAAAGAAATGCACAGTGGCAAAAGATACAGGGTCATTTGCTGAATGCAGTGCGTACGGAGTGACATAAAGTCTCAATCTTTTTCAGTCTCAATGACAGACCTAATTGTGATCCCTTTTACTCACGGACAGGCAATTTATAGGATATTCACCTTGGGGGACTATTTATATATGAACAAGTGCCAGAGAGTAGGCTACTTACTCCAGGGGGCATTGCAGTATGATTGACTTGCTTGGATGCTTTGCAGTGGGTGTTTTGGAGAGCCACCAGTGCCACCTTGTGTCCAAAATTCATCCCATAGCTGGCTGACTTCAAAAATATATTTATTTGGGGTTTTACTCAAGAGCAGAGGAACAAATTAAGTGCACACTTAGGAGTGAGCTTTTGAGTGAATCTGAGGTATTAGATGGTTGCGTCCCAAGCGGCCCGTGATCCACGGGGTCAGTCTGCAAATCTGTCACCGACGAACCAGTCTCTGCAGAGCACCCTTCAGATTCACAGTCTTTGTGACATTATTGTACAGAGTAAGCTTTCACACAGGGGTGTTCATGCTGGGTTAAAAGGCAAATTATGGAGTAGGGCTGCTGGTGACACAGCAAGGAAAAGCATGCTACTCTCTTCTCTACTTTCTCATTTTAAAGGGTAAGGGTTTGTTATTTTCAACCAGGACTCTGTTTCCTATGCTTTCATGTCTCAGTGACTTCTGGGAACAAAAATTTTTGACATTGGTCCAGTATTGAAAAAGAGGGCAACAGCCAGTACTTGCAAATAAAAGGCTGCGGTAACCACTTTGGGCACATTTGCACAATGAATTTATGTCTACTAAAAAGTGCTTGTTTTTGCCACTGACAGACTCAGAGCATTTTTCTAAGTGTCTTACATCATTATGGAATGGATTCCAACAGACATGGACCCTCTTGTTAAAGAGTAAAATCCAGAGACAGCCCCTAAATCATCACTGCCAAACCCACCAGACTACCACTTCAGTGTGGTAGAACACTATTCATTTAAAGTCCACAAAAAGACAAATAAAACTCACAAAAGCCAAATTGGTTTGTCTTTTCACTGTTCCAACAATCACTAAGTATTTTGGTTGCAATGAACCCTTAATTCAGCCAGCTGGATATAAAAATATGCTGCATCTATACACACTAAAATGACTGTTTATATAAACAGAGTCTGGTAGCTTTGGTGATAGCTATTGTAGGGTTGTTTCTGGTTTAATAAAATGATCTTATTACTTAAAAATTAGGCCTGTCTCTGTCAGGAACATTACCATAATCTTGCAAGAAACATAAATAACAATCAGAGCATGTCAGTGGCAAAAGCAGGCCCTTTAAATGGACGCACCTCAAAGGTTCACATTCCCCAAGTGGTTTCATTGCAGCCTGTTTAGCAGCTGCTGATGGAGGCCCTCTATAGTATTAAAATGTTATTCCCATTAGTCACTTTGACATCAAATGTGAAAATAGGGTCCAGGTTAAAAAAAATCAAAAGTTACTCTTTGACATCTTTGACGACCTCTGTGATATTTGCACAACAGCATTTTGCATTGCAGCTGCAGTACTTTTAGCTGTTTCCTGGAAACAAGTGTTTGTCTTGCAGAAAATCACATGCAGATCCCTGGAGTAATATCAAGCAAATACCATTAAATTCCACAGTTATTTTGGAAGAAGTGCAATTATTTCAGCACAGACTGAGATAATTGGCAGATTTAGTTTGCCAGTTTGAAGGAAAACAACTCAATAACTCAACACCTTCTAGTAATGTAAATCCCACTTGAGTGAAGTTATTGGAACTTGAGTTCACTATGTCTAATAAGGTGGTTGTGCTTGCATGTCACGCTGCAGCCACAGGGTGTAATCAAGAGTTTGCATCTCATCTGTCTCGTCTAGCCTGGACTGGTGCTTTGATATTATGCAAACAAGTAAATCCAGCTTCATGTAAGTTTATTCTTGTAAAGGGGACGATCAGTTGAAGCGCTCAGAGCGCTCAAATTTTTGTCTATCACTCTTGCACGAAGGCTATCTCAAATCATTCCCCGCCCTAAGTTCCACTCCTTGGGTTTCCCTCCATGGCCTATTGTGGCCTACACACATTTAAGATCCTCATTTGACCCTTGTTCCATCCTATCGTTTTTAACCTCCATTTCATCCCAGCAGTGGTTGATCAATCCCCAACCTCCAGATATCCCAACACCAACCCCCACCCCCAATTTGCAAATTTGTATATGCCATATTTTAATTATTTGTTGTTCATAATAGTTGGGTTTTTTTTAAACAATTTTATTTTATTTATATTCTTTATGTGTCAAAATGAGTCTCTTATAGCAATGCAGTCTTTACAATAGCTACTGTATGTCCTATATCAGATATGACAGTGATATTAATGCTACATAAGTACATACATACTGCATATATAAAAGAATTGGTTTGGTTCAGGGGATATCTTAGAAGATGTACAGCTCTTTCTTCTCTTTTCTCCTTATTTCTTTTCCCCTCTTCCTTTTCCCCTCTTTTCCCCAGCTTTTTCTGTATTCTCTCCCATTTTGCATCAAGTAGTTCAGCTAGATTATTAATTCTGTGGTCTGTCGTCTCCATTCTATGGCTCTCATAATTTTTATGTCTCCATTTGCTTAGTTGTGGGGCCTCCGGTTTCAAAAAAACAAATGTTATCTGCTGAAGTGCTGCGACTCTTCAAATTGTAACAAAACCATTCCTCTTCAGTTTTTTGTTTTGTTTGTTTGTTTGTTTGTTTGTTTGTTTGTTTTAGAGAGTAGCTGTGGTTAAAAAACAAATGTCTCAATCTTGGCCCCTTAAATTTCATACCACTGTCAGCACCTTAATGGTCAAGTCAACAGTTATTTAAATACCTAAATGTCTTTGTTAGTAATATGGCCCTAAATACGGTTGTACTGCAACATTTCAGAACACAAACCCTCGTAATAAGCATGCTACACTTAATACAGTATTAGGAGTCCACTGTGGCTTAAATCCAAGTAATATTTATAATAAATCTGTAGGGCGTGAAAGCGTTGAAACAAGAAATCATGCAAACAGACACATTCCTGCCAATTATAACATATTTGTATTCCCACTTTCGTTAATAGCACTCAGAGTCAAACCACATCCAACGTTCCTGTTGACAGTTTAAGACTTCATTGCTGCATAATTAGCTTTGAGATGGGGGCTGAAAGTAAACAGATAAACTAATACAAAGATACACAGCCGCTATAAAGAGCTCCTCTCTGACTGATCGCGTCTGTGGCGGGCCGACGCTCTCCTCAAACAGAAGTTGCACATTATGTTTTGCTTGCTGGGTAATTAGGTGGCAGGTTTTTTTGTTTGAAGCGCCCGTGCGTGTTTGGGCTGAGAGCACGACTGTCTCAATGTGGATAGCCTTGCCTGGTGCGTATGTCTGTGCATGTGTTAAGCCCCATGCTCATCTGTCAGCTCGCATGTACCTGTGTGTATGTGTGTAAATGTGTGTCTGCGTGTGTGTACTTTTTTTTGGGCAAATCACCTTCATTATAAATGTGTCTCATTACAGTAATGAGACGATTTCATTATCACTTAAACGACCTTGTCCCTGGTGCTAAACAAGGCCGGCTGTTACAAACCCAGTGGGCTTCTTGAGTTGATTCGCAGCAGGGGGCCAGGCAGGTGGGCGGGTTGGCAGGTGTTGCCAGCTGAAATTTGAATGGAGACATCTAATTGAAGTGCTTGGCTGCATGTGCACCTAAGTATGCGCATGTTTGATTGTGGTTGGGAGTTAACAACTTGAATGTTTAGTAGTTTGGAGTTTTACTCTTGTTAACATTATACAAACACTTGTCGCTTATAGACCTCACAATCAGGTGGATCCTGAGTGGTATTTAGGAGAATAACCAATTAAGAGTAGACAGCAACCACCACTGTGTCACAAAATGCCTACTCATTAATTGAAATGATCCTGCACAGCAGGATCTGGGGAGCAGAGTGTTCTGGCAACAAAGTTTTGACCAAAAATAGACAAAGTCAAAAACTCATGATTACAGTGAGTCAGAACATGAGCAATATATCATGACGACTGTTTCCCCTAGTCGGAGAAAAAGTCAACCAATCAGAGCTTTCCAGGTAAAACTGGGAAGATAATTGTCCTACATAGCAACTTATCAAGCTGCATCCGTGCAAAATAATGACCGAGAAATGGCCACCAAGTGGATGTGACAAGGTGTTACAAGTTGACTTCAAGAAATAAGAACTTTTGAATTGGCTCTTTGATTGTGATGAAAAAGGTGACTGCTAACACAGCTTCTGTGTAAGCTGAAAATGATGCTGGTGAGATGGATACCTCGCCCACCAGGGATTAAATTTGGCCAGGGCTGTGTGCAGCTCAGCCCCAACACTGACACCTCCATGTATTTTTCATTGGAGTATACAAATGTGTACTTTGGTGGCTTGTTTTATAGTTAATGCCACTAATTAAAGGTCATTTTGCCAGCCTATAGAGCACTGTTAACCCAAAAATGTTGGGTGCCCCAAAGTTTTTTCTTAGAAATGTATAATATGGGTCCCCAGCATTAAGAAACTGCCAGATGCTAACTTGCATGTGTTGGGCAATTTGCATAATTTGTCTAATTTAAAAATAAATGTACATAATTGCTTATAATGACAGTACTTCAGCAACTGCTTGTCCAATTTGGACATTATCTGGGTGGTTTGGGGGGTTATTGATGATGCTGAATCCATTTCCAATATTTTCAAAATTTAAAATGGATTTTTTTCAATCAGAAGTCTACATGTTTTTGTTTTTTTTTTAGGCTGATTTTGATTCATTTTTATTCAATTCAGACATGTTAGAGGACACTGGATTTCCTGGATTAAACAGGTAATTTACTCTATTTTATGTTTTTGTAATATATCTAAAATAACTTCAACTAAAAATTATACAATATTGAGAAACACACAAGTAGAACAATTGTTTTGATTGAGTTTTAGACTCTTACTGTCTAACTGGTAGCGTATTTGTATATTTTTTTGCAAATTAGACAAATTATGCAAATTGCCCAACATATGCAAGTTAGCATCCGGAAGTTTTTTTAATGTTGGGGACCCATACTAAATATTTATAACAGAAAACATTGGGGTACTTAACATTTCTGAGTTGACTTTGCTGGCGAGTAGACTGTTATACCATTGCAGTTATTTTGATTTCCACAAAAATCTTGTTTAAATGTGTTATGTATCTCAAAATACATGTTTGGTGATTCATTGTTCTTAAAACAGGGTGATTGTCGTTGTCCATAAAAAGACAAATATTCAGCTTTAATTTGACGGAGCACATTGATTTTAAGACATTGCAAAACATAAACTGTGAACAAGGACTCTCAAGTATCCACAGAATGCATTTTCATTTGGACCACATTGAAAATGACCGTGCCAGTTGTTCCCTCGCCAAAACTTAGCCCAACTATGAAGCATCTTTCAGCCCCTTCCTGACAAGCTATGCCAACATTATTGGAACCAATGGATGCCTTATGTTGTCCAGTTTTCACAAGCAGAACCCTCTTAAAGTCAGTAACGTTGACCTTCAGTTACTTTTGCCAGGGGAGGCTATTGGGCGGGATACCCCGCACATAGGCCTACACGATATTTTCATGGGGTTTCCTTTTTCTCTTTCAGTTTGTCTATCATACAGATCATACAGACCTGTGACCTCAGTCTAGATGGTGGTAGTGCACCTTAAAGCTGGTTGCCAACTTCATAAAATGTAAAAAAGAAGAAGAAATCCCAATCCAAATGTCACCCATTTACTTACAGACCTTTGTAAAAGCAACAACAGAAAGTTTGCTGGCCAAGCAATGGGGTTTGTGCTGGCAGAAACCAAGTTGCTGCACCTGATGAATAAAGGTACATACAGCATCCTTACGGATGTGTCAGGAGCTACCGCCTGCTCCCCTTCCGGCGAAGTAGTCAATGAGTACAAAGCCATAGGATAATGTGTTATGATTTTGGCTTTAAGTAAAAGAGTTGGTGGTTTTCCTGCAATCTCCAAAGGTCACTTCCATTATGAAGCCTGGGATCTTTTTTTATCCACACTACATACATACAGTACATGCTCAGCCACACACCCACTCACTCTTCCCTGAGCTCGCTGTACCTGGCTGCCACTAAGATCTCCTCTCATCCTTGCTAAGCACTCAATCTGTTTGGTGAGTGACCTTTAGTTGTTGGAGAGCTTATCTTCTGCTTTTAAAGCGCCCTGCACCCCTGAACTAATCCTTCGAGCCAAACACTGCCGCCCTAATCCCCACTCCCTGAAGTCCTCATTCACTCTTTGCTTTCACTCTAATTGTCTTCAAGGCACTTCAAAGCTCACACAGGTTAGTTTTTCCTTAGTGAGTTTTTTTTAGTATATGAGTGACTTTGCTGATCTGTGGGTGTATGCATGCATCATCACCTCATCCCTGTACATCTGGGGCACTAAAAGCTTGGTCCCAGTAAACCAGTGTGTGTGTGTGTGTGTGTGTGTATGTGTGTGTGTGTTTTTATGAGTTTGAGCTGCATGGTCGGGCAGGGACCAGTGACCACGCAGCCATCAGGGTGCATTTAGGAGGATTGCCACTGTGTAGGAAGGGATCAGGACCAGAGTCAGAACCAAAGCTGCACGGGCAGAAGCCCAGAATCAGCATTCAGGAGGTTAGCCTTGTGTGTGTTGGTTTGTGTGTTCGTTGGTGTGTGTGTATGTGTGTGTGTGTGTGTGTGTGCACCAACCCCAAGGGTAACAGTTCCTGGTCACAGTCTGTGGATGAAAGTAATTGCCAGTGGAGGGCAACCTGCAGCTGAGGCCCAGAGATGGTGTGTGTGTGCCAGTGTGTGTATGTGCATGAAATTCAGGGCTGCTGCTTTTGTCCAGTGAGCCAATACTCCAAACGCACTGTGTATTCCTGCGTAGACACAAATATGCAGTGTTTAAAGTGGATTATTAAGAGATCCTTTGTCATTGCTGTTGTTGTTCTCACTCACTATACGGCCAATAATGAGTGCGGGTGCATGCGTTTTGTTATTTTCAGTATTGAGCTAGATTGCGTCCCCTCCAGATATTTAGTATGCTGCTTCTCTACAACAGTCTCAGGTTCAGTATGAGGCTCACTTTAGCTGGATGACAGTTAGACTCTCGCCCCCAAATGTCTTCAGTTAGTAAAAAGTTTGCCAGGTCGATCTGGTAGAATGGGTGTGGGCGGCCGACTCACTGTAGGCCCGTTTTCATGGATGACTTCCTCTCATTCATAGCTGACCTGAAAAGTAAACCCACCTGAAATCACTTTACTCATCTTTTTGAAGCTGTCCCATAAATCTTCAGGACTAAGATTAATGGCATCTGGCCTCCTGGTTATGATTTAAGGCTGTTTAAAGGCTGATGTTCTATACTCACCTTTAGGTTTGACCAGATTTTAAGCATGAAAAACAAGTCAGCATTTCCCCACCCCACACAGATTATGGAGCTAACCCATATTACCATATTTAAATGACATGGTGTGTATGTCCTTAGATGGGTGGTTTTACTGTGGTTGACATAACACTGCCATTGTAATTTCCTGATCTGAAATTTGCTTCTTTATTTGTTGTGCTCTTTCGTTAAATTCCCTGTTCGTAGCAACTGTACAAGGTTGACCCGTTAAAATGTTATCAAGTGTGTATCCTTTGCCTTGTAACCTTATTTATACTTATCTATACCTCATCTATACTTATGTATACTCACTGCTCAGCAATTTTGTGTTTTCACTACTTAGTCACACGAGGGCGCCAGCGTGTCAGTCAACATATTTATTTATTTATTGTCTCTGACATACTCCTTACTCCTGCCTGCTGTTTGTATGGTCTATGAACTGTTGAAATGAAATTGCCCTTTGCGTTAAATAATGTAGTCTGAACTGAACTGAAGTTTCACATGAATTAGGGCTGCTTTGAGGAACAGGTGGGTGTTGTTCATTAATAAGTGGCAACCAAGGTTACAACGTTAGTTAAGGGATGTAACCACGAGTATTTTTGTAGCCGTAGCTGTCGCTCTTTCAGTTTTCAGTTCATGTTAATCTGAACATATTGGTCATCTAAAAAGGCTTGTTTAGCAATTGGTTGTACCTATAGACCCTCAAAAGAGTTGAATGTTCAGCTTCTCTGGTAAGTATTTCTTGTTCAAAATTTTTAAGCCTGTTTTTTTCTTAGCAGAAATTAGTAACATCACTTTTAGCCATAGCTGTAAATGCACTGTGCTAATCAAACTAGCCACTAACATTGGGCTAACGCCACCATCGTGTCCAAATATTGTCACTTCTTGCTCCAAAAATCCAAGATGGACACAGCCAAATTGCCAAACACAAGGGCTCCAAATGGTAGTCCACAAACCAATGGATGAGGCTACATTCATTATTTTATACAGTGTAGGTGATTGGCTCAGCTGTTTCAGAGAGCTGAGACCAGTGAGATGACTAACTGAGAGTGCATCTATTGATCGTTACGCCCTCTGATTGATAGTCGCTTCTATTAAGCCCCAGTAACTCCTCCTCTGTAACCTACCCATCTATCTAGTTTTTGAACCACTACATTAGTTACCACTACACTACTGCCCTTTTGTACTTTACAGTGTAGGACCAAAGGGGAGGGTGTTCAACACTGTTCATGTACCTAGACTGACTGCTCTGCATTGAATGTTGCATTTGCATGATTTAAATTGGGCCCAAGGTGAACTAGTATTACACCCATCTCATCAACTACTACTATACCACTGCCAAACCTTTTTTGTACTTTATGTTCTTCTGCACTTTTTGTTAAGTTCCCATGATTTAAATCAGGCCCATAGGCTGGCATTCAGTCCACGCTGGGTGCACACTGTCTCTTATCCAAAAAGTGCTGGGATGGGCAACATTGAAACAGGACGGAAAAGAAAAAGCAATTAGCTGCTTCTTTTAATCCATAAAGCGGTTTAATTTCCACCAAACCAACTGCTGTTATAAATTACTAAAGTGAGACTAAGACAGTATTATTTTAGTCTCATTTGATTTATTTTTCATATTTGTCCTTGCAAATAATAAGCTAGTATAAACCAAACAGAACAGTAGATGCAGCAGAACTGCTTATCTTCATGTGCTGCAGGCTGCTGGTTTACTGTAGCACATTTTGTACTCTCAATTAACCACTGCAGGATGTGCATAATTTACAGTACACCAATGTGTAAAAATATTTCTATCTATAATTCTATTTTTTTATGTTTGCATCCATAATTAAACTTCTGTATAATTCTGTACAGTCTAGGCTGTTCAATGAATGAATTTAACCGAAAACTATTTTCTTTAGTCGATGCTCAATTAATAGAGTACACTATAAATTGCAGGAACAAGAGCAACAATAATGGTTTTTACAACAATAATAATGCCAAAGCAATGTGTCAATTGTTGTTCTGTGAAACCACCAGCAGAGGGCCACCAAAACTAACAATTAACATCACACAGTCCCCTCAAGACTGCAATAATTTGCTGAAATTTAATATGAGGTTTGTGGCAAACAGTGAAATTGACATTTTCCCCCTTCTAATCTTTTATGAATTCTCAAGACAGAAAGATGCATTTGTTAATTTGTGCCATATTACCCCCCCACCCTCTGAGCTTTGGATGTTTAAAATGAAAGCAGCCATGGATGTCCACAGTATAAATTTTACATTAGGCTCACAAATTAGGAGTGCACCTGCATGAAAAACATTAGTATGGAAAGTGTTTTTTGGCAATTAATGTAACATTGAAGCACTGCTGAGACTACTGAACCAAACTCGCCATCAGTTGCACAATTACCCGGACAGTCTCCAAAAAAATGTTGGCCAGGATGGGAGGACAGGAGAGAAGAGGCAGACATGCAGAGTGACAGGCACCGGGAGCGAAATAAAACAGAAATCAGAGAGCAATAGACCGAGGGACCATGTGGCAGAGGGCTCACACCCCGGGGCAACTTCCGATCTCTCTCGAAGCCACTTCATCAGCGAAACAAGCTGTCCTCTTTCACCAGAATTTACGTCAGCTTCACCCAAAGGTCAGGGCGGGTCAGTCATTTGCTGAGTTACCTGGAAGTGGCTCATAGATCACCAGTCAATAAAAGAAAGGCACAAAAAGCGTAGGTGGCTGATTACAATAGTACTGGTTGCTTTGTTGGAAGCACAAAAGCCGCATTGGGTTTTAATTAAAAGTCATCCCAGGTGAACAATAAGCAGGATATTGCCCAGGTAGTCATCTTTTGTAGCAGAGGGGGGTGTGGTACGGGACATCGGGTCTCACATGTGGATGACTGGAGCGGTGTCAAATGAACACCACTGGAGAGCCGACAGGTGTTCACAGGACAGAAAATCACAAGGGCGACATTATCAGGAGCATTCATATAGCACTTGTGACTCACACAGAGCAGGTAAAAGAGGCATAATGCTGAGGGGAAGGACATTGTATGACAAATGGGATTGGATTGCTAATAAGATTTTGGCTCAATAATAGATCAATGGGGTTCAGGCAGCATGAGTAATGCATGTGCAAGATAAGTTGGCCAGACTTCGACTCAAGGACAGAGCGCAGTGTGTTTTATGTTGAGGGTTTACTTTAGTTGGTGTTGTTTAAAACAGGTTGAACTGATCTAATAGTCGGATGTCAGGGTATGTCGGCATTGATCAGAGGTTAGCATTAATCGAAATTCCTATTGCATGAAGGTTAAAGTGATGTAAAGTCCACAAAAAATACATTTGATGTGCAGCATTTTCCTTTGCCGGGTCTGTATGTGGGGGGAATAATTTGTCCCCTGATACTGTAACTTAGAAAACGTAGTAATTCTTTCTGCAAAGAGATGATGAGTTGCAGCCAAAGGAGTAGATACAAGAACTTACATCATGTTTATAAAACCTTGGATTTTCAGAAAGTAAACATAATATTAGAAATAAGGCCATTGTTACAGATAACTCGTAGATAAGAAATATAGTTTGATACAAGCATCATGCCACAGATTTTAAGTATTTATAGTATATTTTTAGGGCCCAATGCCGAACAGTGAGAAGACCCTCTTTGACACTGGTTAGTATTTGGCATACGGGTGTGGCAAAATGGCTAATGTGTAACTTCTATGGTCAGTTTCACCTAAAATCACGAAATTCAGTTCAATTATGTTTCATACCCAGATGCACAAAAAAGCCTCTTGGACCCACCCCCGAAACCGAACAGAAAGCTGTAAATTTTGAATTTTGTGCTCATTTTTGGCTATTTCCACCAGGTCTCTTTATGCTAATTAGATTGTGCCTTACCCCCTGTTTGATTGGCTCCTCCTCGGAGGGCGTAGTCAGCCATACTAACTATGGCTTTGATTATGCTAATTTGAATGTGCCATCCTATGTGTTTGATTAGCTAAGTACACCTTCCGAGGAGGAGCCAATCAAACACGGGGGATGGCACATTCCAATTAGCATAAGGACAGAGCTATAACTGATAGTTTAGCTGCTCTTCTTTTAACCCTTTGAAACCTGGACAAACTGGCCTGAATCTTTGATAAAACATTTCACTAGCAAGGACCACACCTCAACATGAGAATCATTTTGACGACTTATTGACATGAATGGAAATTGGTATGAACATCGATGTTGAATTATTGTGGGACGGATGGTTGAATGCAGTGTGGGGAAGCTTCGGTGGGGAATTCGACATGGCTCCCGGGCACGACAGACCCCTAGGGCCTTACGGAGAGAAGGACCGCTGGAAGTATCATGTAAAATAGCTCGCTCCAGGGGACAAACTCTCTGCGTGTATTAGTCGATTTTCACAGAAATGAGTGACCGCTTTAGCTGGTGTACCACAAGTACCCTGACATACGTGGGGGTGCGAGGGGTCTTTCATTGTTGCTTACAGCTTTAAGTGGAAATTGATTTTCTCCATGTCAGTGCAATGCTTTATTATATTCTTTTTCTCATGAAACTTCCTTGAATGACCCCAAACTGTGTTTAAAACCTCAATTTGTCAAGTAGCTTTAAATTAAAGTTTTTGGCTATGAACCTTTAAATGATCAAACCAGCACATATCTCTGGCATTTATCCTCATATTGTATTTTGCACCTAGCTTTAAATTTAGAATTTTGGTTATAGACCTTTGAACTATCAATACAGGTGTGCTTAATTCCCATTGTAAGGTGCTGGAATCCCTTGCTGCAAACTTTTGGCTTGATGCGTGTGTGTCTGTGTCTGTGTCTGTGTGTGTGTGTGTGAGGCTGACAGCTTGGCTGTGTTTTTGAATCCTTCTGATGGACCAAAGTGTACAGAAGCTCTTTTAGGTTGTGTGTGAAACTAGTAAGGGAATTGGTTTCAGAGAGCATTTCAGGACAAAATGAATGTTGCAGCACATTTTTTTGTTTTAAAGCTCTAGTATCTTGCACCTCAAACCTAAAGGGAAGTAACGCAGCATTTTTGTATTTCCGTCCTTTCCTGTCAGATCTTTGCACTCGACCAGGTAGCCATTGGCACCTGTTTTCTTACACTCTGTCATACACTTGGAGTGTGTCGCCCTGAGGGGAATGGGGATCAAATCCGACACCTGCCATGTTCCCTGTACTGCCGTGCCTTTGCATCTGGCTGCCATGCTTTCACCTCTGCCCTCTTGTCACAGTAACAGTGTAAAAGTGGAAATGAAAACAAAGCACCACCCATACTCTTGAAACAAAGCCCTGCCACAATGAACAAAAGAAAGTGTCTGAAAGAGGTTGCTGGGCATGCCTCAAATGTGTGACATTTTAAAGAACGATTGGAATTACAACCATGAAACTCCACTCTGCTATGCTTCCCAGCCAACAGCAAAATACAGGATGAGTGTGATAAAAGTATGAACAAAAAGGGTGAAATTAAACAAGTTGCTCATTCCAGTTACACTCAAAACAGTTCAGGTCTAATGGGCTGTGGCACTTCTTTGTGTTTTTGAGTAACCACCAAAAGAAAAAAAATCTAATAACTACAGTACACAGCAGAGCACGTCATTACAAACCATAAATCATTGCTAACCGAGAAAGAGCAGCAAGGTAGAAAACAAACATCCCTGTCAGTGAAGGTTAAAGAAAAGCATGTTTCAACAGGAGTAATGTTTTCAGTTGAGACTACACGCTAAAGAACATTTCCCACCAGGACTCATAATCTCTTATATTAAAATGATGAACAATATATGTATATTTAAAAAGAAAATCAATTTAATGACCACAAACTGTGCATGAAACCATAAGGAGGATTTTGTACCATGGACCATTAAGCTGTCAAGATGCTATTGCTAGAAATGTCGCATATATCTCTTTATTTTGCCTTTAGCTTTTCATTAAAAATGTTAGCTATGACCCTGTGAACTATTTAAATTACAAATTGTTTTAAATGTCCCATGTCTCTGTATTATGTATTTAGCTTTGAATTAAGGATACATGACAAGGACAAGGACACAAAAAAACAAATTAAAAAAATAATAAATAAATTAAAATAATAATAATAATAATAATAATATCTATTTTGCATTTAGCTTTATTTCAAAGGTGTCATCTATAGTCCAATGAACTATCAAAACTCACACTGCTTTAAATGGCATATGTCTCTGTGTTTTGCATTGAGCTTTAAAACTAAGGGTTTTGGCTATGAACCCTTGAACTATCAAAGTGCTGCATAGCTTGAAATGGCTGAAATTGCCTTTATTTTCATTTAGATTTACATTTAACGTTTTAGCTGAGGTCGAATGATCTATGAAAATTCTAATGGTACTTATCTCTGTATTTTTCCATTTAGCTTTAAATTAAGGATTTTGGCAATGAGCCCCTGAACTGAGATACTACATTGCTTTAAATGGCACTTAATTCTGAGTTTCTCCATTTAGCCTTAAATTAAGGATTTTGGCCATGAACCATTTAAATATCAAGATACTACATTACTTTAAATGGTACTTATTTTCTCTATTTTGCATTTAGCTTTAAATTACGGGTTTTGGGCAATGAAGCATTGAACCACAAAGATGCTTCATTGCTTTTAATGCCACTTATTGTCTATATTTTGCATGTAGCTTCAAATAAAGGATTTCGGCAATGAACTTTTGAACTGTCAAGATATAGCATTGCTTTAAAAAAAAACATATCTCTGTATTTTGCGTTCAGCTTTAAAATAAAAACATCATACTCCTTCATTGCATGACACCACAAGGACAGGTTTGACTGCCAGAGCGTAGCGATCAAATAGTCTACAAGCCTGGACCTGAGTCAACGAAGGAAATTAGCATGCTCCTCTCATCTCACATGTTTGTCAAAAAGGCAGGGTATGAAACTCCATCAATGTTAAGTCATTGTGCTAACAGAAGGCAGAAGGGGCTGACCTTAGATGGCATGACGAAAAGTGCTGTCATCAAAAGACAAAATAACGAGCATGTGTAAATATCAGCCAAGTTGCACGTGTTTGCTCTCACACTTTGACTGACAGCTATCACAGTATGTACTAAATGCAAATGTCATGCGAGTTGTTTACAGTCAAAAGGAGATGGTGTCTTGTGATTTATCCTTTGTAACCCCGTTTCCATCTTTTCCTCATCAAACAAGTCTGACCACATTATGGAAGTGTTGCTACGGTTACCATGAACGGACATCTTTTGAGACTGAACACATTTTAAAGGACAGGTGATAAGAGAATAGAAAGTCAGCCATGTGTCTCTGGGTGATTTGCCGCTCCATTGTCTGCTGCTTCATGCTAACAATAGCTGAGTGATAGGAGATGAGTAGCATTATCAAACGTACACAGACTGAACTTATTTAAGTGACTCAACCATGCTTTCCTTGCTACAGCTGGCTTTCTGTGAACAATACACCATCTGATATTTAAAATGCAGTTGTTAGGAAATTATTCTTATTTTTTTTTTTCAATTGCCAGTTCCTGCCAAACTTCCAGTTCAACATCAACCCTTTCCATGTTAGCGATTAGGATATAGGTTAATTTTTTTCAACGCATCGCATCAGAACAGCATTTGTGTTAATCAAAAGGGGACTTGGTTAGACAACAAGAGCCCGTGGGAAGCTATGGGGCAATTAGTCGAGCTAAAGGAACAATCAGGCTAACTACAAGGGCACTTGGGTTAACCAGAGGAGCACTGATCTGACAAGAGGAGCACTCCAGGGCACTAAATTGCTCCTCTGGGAAAAAATGAAACATGTAAGTGTCCCATTAGGACACAGACATACGCACCCAGGTTAAATAAGCTTTAAAAGCAGGACACTGCAGCTCTCAGCACACCACTGACAACAGCGAAAAATGTCTGTTCCTGCACTATATAGAAACCCAATTGTTTCATTCTGATAGACATGTGGCATGCCCCTTTTATGTTTTTATCTTGTGCTTCAGTCAATAAAGGTGCAATATATTGAGTAAACATTAAGTTTCTGAAAATGTGGATTCTTCCAGCATTAAATTTGAATTTATCAGTGATTATCAAAGTATGATACAGCCTGCTGTACAATACATCTGGTCTTGGTTTCGAGCACTGACAGAATACAGTGTTTACTGACCTTAATCCCACACAGTGCCAGGCTGTGGACTTCCAACACAATCACCAGAATAACATGTTTGCCTTGTAGTCCTCTGCAAACCACAGATATGTTAGGTTTGTGCACTGTTCAATAGTGAAAACTTTTCAGCAATACTGTGACACAAGTGTCGCTGGGCTTAGGCACAGAAATTGCGGGGTTATGGTAAGGAAGATGTCATGTTTTGACCCAAAACACCTACATTTGGTGTTGCAAAAGCTGTAGGGAAAGCATGAAAAACAGGGTTAGGTTCGATGGGTAAAACAATGATGGGCATTCCCATGATGTGTAAGTAACAAATGCCAACTTTCAGTGGCTTAAATGTCGCTGTTAAAGCAAGAAAGAGTTAATAAAAAAACAAACTTAGTGGCTTAGTGGCTTAAACACTGCTGTTAGATGCCTCAATATATTGCTAAAAAAACACCCTGGTTTGGCCACTCAGATGCCACTGGTAAATGTTGCAGTATGTCAGTTTAAAGCACCCTGGTTCAATGGCTCTAACGCTGCTTAAAAAGCAGGGAGGGTCCATAAAAATCACCCACTTTTTGTGCCACAAATGCCGTTGAAAATGCTGCAAAGGGTAGCTAAAAAACAGCCTGTTTTGTTGTTTGTTGTTCTTGAACGGTGGTCTGCAGCTTGGCAGGCATTTGGCCAAGGTGTCAAGCCATCCACTATCCCCTCCACCTCCCAATAACAGCTCATATACTATGTCATAATGGATTCTAAAGTTTAGTTTGGAAGGCCTGTTTCTGGTGGGTCTCCTTTTCTGACAGGAGAAGCAGTGAGGAGTGAGACTAAATTTACCCAGTCTGGGTCCTGGCAAGGTTTTTTTTTTTTTTTTTCCTCATAAGAATCCTTGATGCCAAGCATGTGAGACATCTCAGACTGCAGCACACAAATTGTGCAGCGTAGGACTGTGGGTGGGCTAGCTCCTTGGGCCAAGACAAAAAAACACACATACACACACAAACGCGAGAGGATCTTCCATTATTTGGGAAGAGATTCTCATTGCAGCATAAGCAAAAGTCGCCCCTGTCTTTCGAATGTCATCAGGCAGCAGTGTTTTACTCCTTTGGCTTCCTGCATAGCGCACTACTCCCATGAAGATGAGTGATGGTGACATGAGAAGTACCAAAAGTAGGCGCAGGGAAGATTCGGCGCTGAATGGGTCGCAAATTCTGTATGCCTTGAGGTCCAAACAAAGCCAAGAGTTTTTGTTTCCTAAAATGCAGCAGCAAATATGACCTTGACAGTAGCAGAAAAAAAATAGGCAAACAGCTGTGGAATACATTGATGATAATTGTGCATATTGTTACAGAGCCATTATGCAAAATATTATGTAAAAATCTCTGTTTAGCAAAGGAACATTCCTCAGAAGACACTCAACTTTCAGAAAATACAAGAGTTGCCTCAGAAAGCTTTGACTTGAGAGCTCTTAAATTATGCATAAGAGCAGTTGTAACTAAGAAACTAACAAACCAGATACTCACAATAACAGAATCTGGAAAGCCCACGTCTAACATGAGAACAGTCGTCTTGCTATTGCTGTTGGCTAATGCCGTCCTGCCCTTGTGCATCTCCAGGTTTCTCTTTCAGCTCCAAACTCGCAGTATATCTGCTGCTTTATCAGACGAGTGGGAGGCATGCAATTGTGTTGATACAATAGCTGCTGTGTCCCTCCAATATACAGAGGTAACAGAGAGGTAATGTTGTACGCACTACTGATGGGAAAGGCTTGTGGATGCAGCTTTTTCTGCTGTTAAGTATATGGTGATTATTTCAAAAATAGGACAGATGTGTTTGAACAGTTGCCAACAGACGGTTCCTTTGTGAGTGTCACCCTACTTTCTCGTTCGCTTTTAGTTTTAATGACGGCATTCAGCGTACAAAATGTTAAACCCAGATGCATGCATTGCAGCCTAGGGCACTTGACTCAGTTACTTAAAGCCATCAAACTATAATGCAGGGAAATTGTACAGTTCCCATGGTAAAAAAACAAACATTTTAAAAAAAATAACAGCTTCCATAAAAAGAATTAATTCAGCTTCAGCATCTGTGTTGACAGCCTCGACTAGAGCTACTGTACGACTAATTGCTTTCAATATGTTGCTGCTTGAGTTGCTGCTATGCCAGCACTGCAAGATTATGTAACGTGGCAAAGGGAAACTCTCAAAAATCATGACACATCCAAAAAAACAGGCCCAGTTGTCACAATAGACATTCAGCACCGCCTGAGAGACACTTAACAGGATATTTTCTTGCTACAAGTGCAAACTATATACACTAAATACAGCTTTAAAACATAAGTTGCACAATATTCTCAAAAGCTACACCAGACTAGTATTTGTGTTTGGGAATATCCCCTCAAATAATAAACTATGCTCACAATGTCCTCCAATATATCGATTAAAAAATATTAATAGAATTGTTTCGCTGTGCTATTATAGGCAACCACGGGCTGCTTCCGAAATAATCATTTGCAGATGTTATTCTAATCATAAATAACTGTACCGATTTCCTAGTAGTAAAATAGAATTTATGATAGTACTGTGGTCTGGAGATTTTTCCAGGGCTGAAAAATTAAGCTAATGTTGAAGTGCCAAAAAACTGCGGTTTCTTGAATGGCCACTTGAGGCTGGCTCTAAAAGTGAGTCACTCTCCGAAGACCCCCATGTTAAAATACCAACCTTTACGGCAGAAATAAACATGTTTACAGCCTGGTGCAAAACCGGTTTTGGTCTTTATAGCTAATTTTCCTGTTTTTGACAACTGCACAAAGAGTGAATTTTAATGTAACTCACCTGTTTAAATTCTTTTAAGACTTAAAGTTATGAATAATTAGGGGTGTGGCAGCTTTTTGGACATGTTAATTAGGTTAATTGTTCCTATTACATAAGCCCAGATTCACAAAGTATAGACATAGTCATAGCTGTTGCTGCTTCAGTGTGTTTTCAGTTCATGAAATTAACATTTAAATTAACACATTTTGATTGCCTAAAAAAGTCTTGTTCAGCGTTTAGTTGCATGTTTTGTTTAAATTGTTTTAAGTCTGTTTTTTTCTCTCTCTCTTGTGAAAATTAGCATTATCACAGTGAAACATTGCTGTAAATGCACTGTGCTAACCAAGCTAGCAGCTAGCACCAGAGTTTGCGTCACTCTCTTTTTTTTTCAAAAATAGTCACTTATGGCTCCAAAAATTGAAGATGGTGATAGCTCCACAACAGGAGTCACAGGACTATGTCCATTATTTTATACCGTCTATAGTTTGTGCAAGTGGCATTGCCGTATCCCAGCAGAAACCATACACTGTAAGCTACTTTCTCTCTGTTTTATTACTTTCATATGTAGTAAAAGGTGAAAAACTATGTGTAATGTAGGCTATATTACTGTCGACTGTAATAGTTTTTGTCGTGTTAGTGGCCTATGTCATATTATATGTCATTAATAAGGTCATAAAAAAGTCAAAAGTATAAGTCTTTGTGTGCAGCTGGCTCCCTGAATAGATTTATGTTTTATAATGCTCTGTAATGGTCCGTTAAGCTGTTGAGTTTGTTGAAATTTTTTGGTCCCCCCAGTGTTAAATAGGTGATTACAGCCATGAGACCTTCTCGTTGTGCCATAAGACCTTTTGTTATTTCGTCCCCCCTCTGTCTGCTCAGTGTTTTGCGATCGTGCCACAGTGTGAAATGTGTTGCACAATGTGTAACACGACATTTGCATTGTAAACATAGTTTTGAATAATGGCTTTGAATGAAGTTATTTTTGTTTTTCCACACTCTTTCTTCTCCAACTTCCTCTAAAATCTAACACGCACCACATACCCAGGAAGCTTTTGCATAAAGTGTGTATTGATGTCCCATCTGCACGTTGGTACAGCTAATGTTTAATTTGATAGGGAACAAAAAGCATCGTTTTGTGATCAAACAGCAGATTTAAAAAAATAAACAAATAAGATGACAGCTACATCAACACCCAACGTGGACCTAGTCCTAGTGCACAAAGGCAAATACAGATATTCATCTTATCTCTGTTTTATTTGTTATTATTAGTCCGTGTGATAAAGCACCTGGACTGCCTTAGAACAACACATAAAGAACTTGCTGACAGTGGTGCTTAATGGCTTCGTGGCTTTCATTAACAGGAAATCCACTGTAGAAAGTAAAAGAAAAAAAAAACATTTTTCATTAGGGCGCCACTGAAAGGACACAGTGTATTTACCCTGAAAGAGAGCAAGACACTAAGCGGGGGAGTTATTTACAGAGCGACATTGCAAAGCAACTTTTAAATACACCCTGCTTCCTTTTAAAACAGTATCACTGCCATTTAAGTAGCATGCACTGTCAGATGCTGATTTAATTTTGTCTAATTGCGTAAATATGCAAGCAGAACAAACCCTCAGATGATATCAGGTTGTGTAAATGAATCAGCAAGTGATATATCAGCTAACTTTTTTCAATCTGTAATAACTCCTAAGGGCTCCATTACAAGCGCTCAAGTATTTTCAAGGTTGTAATTTTTCACTTTCGCTTCCTCAATCCTCAGAGCACCTCCTTTGAGAAGATCTATGTGGGTTGGGGTCACCGGTGAGGACTCGCACCACTCTATGATGTTCCAGATGGGAGGTAAATTTACACTAATCCTGTGACAAACCCACTTGGCTTCACTCGGCAGACACTAAAATCACACCGTGAGGGAGGCATCCGCGGCACATCTGAAAGCGATCAAGCAGTAGGCTGCGGAGAATTACAGCCGGGAGTTTAGATGCAGATGAATCTGTTGCTGTCCTGTGTTTTGATAAATCGAGCTTTTTAACACACAGAAGCGTGAGCTAAAATAATGACATACTTTTTGAGCTTCTGCACCACAGGGAGGTCAAAGGTCAAGCTGAGCTACATCTCAGCTGGAATTGTTTGCACTTCACACTTTTGTTCAAGGACACAGACCAGCTTGAACCTACGTTTGCTGCATGATAGAATGCACTGATCCCCAACAAAGACTTTCTACAAATAAACTGCTTTATTTATCCCTTGTACTTAGTAATTTTATGATATTTCTTGTTTTGCAAATGGTTTATGAGAGTGTGCAATTGGCTGATTGGATGTTAATCTGTGGTTTGGATGCATCCATACATACCATTTGTTTAGCATTAGTCTCATGTTTTAGGCATGGTCCTGCAGCCGGGCTATTTAAAGCCCATCAATGCAAGTTTTCTCTTTCCTTGCTATTGTAAGAACCTACAAGAGGAGGAGCTCTGTATAGCTGCTACAGAGCTTCCCCAGCTGTAGAAAATATAACCAGATAGAGACAGGGAAAACCACGGAAGTTAGATGATTTTCCCTTCTAAATAAAAGTGCTAGATTTTTAAAAAATATTTTTATAGTATTTATTTTTTAAATATACGAAACATTGAAAAAAATCTCTTTGGATTTTTAAAAAATTACAATCAGTTATGGAAATAAATTATATGCTATTTCCCCGTGTAGATAAAATTGCTGGATTTACAAAACATATTTATTTAATCATTTGTGTATTCATTTATTTATTTATTTACTTGGAACGAGACTGATTTATCATTATTTTCTATATACAGTTATGAATTATGGAGTTAAATTATATGCAAATTGTCCTTCTAATTAAAATTGCTGGGTTTTCCTATTTAGTTATTTTGGAGAGAGAGGAACTGAATGGTCTTTGTTGATGTTTTGTTTTGTTGGTTTTATTCGTTTGTTTGTCTGCTATTGTTGCTTTCTTTTACAGATGTCAAAGACGGAAATCAGTTGTAATTTAGGTGTGTATCTTGTGGAAATCATGTGAAAGAGGCGCAAAGGAATAGGCGCACAGTGAACTTAAAATCAGTTCTGTTCTCTGTGGGCTTTTATTGTAAAAAAGCACCGGAAGTCGTTCTGTCTATTGTGCGTGACTTGACGCAGCTTCCCGTCTCTGTGGTCCACCTCTACAGCATGCAAATTACGGAGCAACTCCAATATATCGCAGATTGGTAAACTACACAGAGCGCGCGGCGCGGCGCGAGAGCTGGACACGGTGCGCGCTTCTATCATTTAGAGTGGACCATAAAAGAAGAATTTATAGATTCTTTTTTTTTTATTATTTTTGTAACAACTACAGTGTTTTGGGGGGCTCGAACCTGCAACTTAATCATAATTAATTCTTCGGAGGCTGTGGGAGCAGAGCGACTCACAATCATCCCGGGACCGGAGAGCACCGAGAGCTCCTCGCGCAAAGGGAATAATTAGTAGCCCAGTGTGTGACATCGGTGCCAGACCCGAGAAAAGACTGTGGAGCCGAGAGGACAAGTGACGGAGCCTGTGAAGTTTTGTGTCAGCCGGCTTTTTGAAGCACCGGGGGGAAAGTGTTGTGGAGGTTAGCCCCTCTTCAATGCGTCGCTTCGCTGTGTCTACTGATGGACTCTGCACGGTCAAATTTGGAATAGCCTTACCCGGTTTTCATCACTTATAGACGGTAAGCCACGAAGAACAGTCCCTTGTGATATGTCTGTATACATGCATCTTTAATTGTTACTTTTTTGGAGCCAGATGGGCTTTTTTTTTATCATCCTGATGTATTATGACACAGCTAGGAATCCAGGTGTCCATTACAGGCAGGTTCCAACTAGCTACAGTATGTTTAACGACAGTGCACCCCAGTTTTCACCATAAAAAAGTGCATTCCTGTGAAATGCACAGTACTGTGTGGACTTACGTGTCAACACAAAGCACATTATTAACACCGTGCTTTTTACAAGGAGATAAAGTGGTGCAAAAAGTGCTCGGACTTGACAGGAAGCTAAAAAAAAAACAAAAAAAACCCCTGAGTTTTCCTGAGGGGGCTCCATTACCTCGAGCACACACCTGGCTATTTGCCACGCGCAGTTACTGTATCCTACGGCGCTGTGCAGGCTTATGGTAATCAACACTGATGCTGTGCCTTTACGCCGCTCATTATCGCCCGCTACAAATCTATGAAACTGTAAGTGGCTCTATTTTTCTTTGCAGTAATAACATCTGCTCGAATGCGCAGTTTTGTGCCCAATAGTTAGCTGTTCTGCGGTTGTTCCTTTTTGGCATTCAGCCACAGCTATTAGTTGTTACGGATGAATATTTATAATTACTGTGAGTGGTCACAGGTGTTTAATGGGGACTGCAACATCACTTGGAATAGCCAATCAGAGAGTATAAGAAGCATATTTGGTCTATTGAAACACATTGGGGACTGTACTTAATTTGTCAGAGTAGTGGGATTGCTGAGGTGTGACTATTTTTTTTAAACCATAAACATTCACAGTTTCTGGCTATGATAAATGGCATCAATTTGGAGATTTTCAAAGAAAACATGCCTTTCAAACCCACTTACGGGTTTTGACCTTTAAGGATGTTTAATACAAAAACAAAATACAGCCATTAAAGTTTAATGTTTTTGATTTCCTCTCGGTCAAATAAAAAAGCATAACTCCCTCAATAGTGCGAAAAAAAATTTAAGTGTCTCCCCAGTTTTGTACCACCCCCTCTGCTGTCATAAATAACAGACAGGTCCTTAACCCTTTGTAACCTTTATCAAAATCAGGTTTCTTGTGCTGTGTTCAGATGCATTTCACAAGCTATGTAACCCAATGTAACCTGAGCCAGGTGGTTGGTTTGATATCTTACGAAACATGGGAAGAAATGTTCAACAAATTGCAAAAAACTGTGTAAGGTGACAAGAAAATGGCCTTCAAATTAGTTTTTGGGTGGTTAGGATTATTAGAAAATTATTTTTAAAAAAAAAAGGGGGGGGGCAGTCCACTATATTTTACTTATTCTGATTATATATTCAAAGTAATGTAACCAGGAAAAAAATAATACATACATATATATAAATTTAAAATTTTAAAAACCTTTTGGTGTTATTCCTTTTTTTGTAGTTTCAATTAATTTTCGTGTAACTTTTTACTAATGTTTTTCTAATTTTTCGGCCATTTCTCTTCAGGTTGCTCATTGCATTCTCCCCATGTTTTTGAAAGAAATCAAACCAATTTGCTCAGGTTTCAAAGGGTTCATTGAGCACTGTTAGTATTAAGCATACATCCCTAGCTACACTGTAGATAGCGGATTAAATTAATCTTTACTTCATTTAATATAATCAGTTTGCACTTTGTGCTGCATGTTTGCAGTTTTCTCCATGAGAGGCCGAGGTTAAAGACCTATTTAAGTGCAAGTTAATGGAGGAATACATGTCTAATTAGCTCCAAGTTGTAAATTGCATAATTGAGTTTGGATCCCAATTTTGTGCTTGGATGAATCAATGGTTAATAATATAATAGCTTCGTTATAAGCTCCATAGCATAAATGTGTATGGGCTTCTTAAGCCTGGTGTGTCTGGAGAACGTCAGATGAATTATTGATGGCTGTGTGGAGACACATGTGGGCCAATTTAACAAATTATGCAAAAAAAAAAAAAAAGGATTCACAAAGGGATGCTGCCTTCATGTTTCTGCTTTTCCCAAAAAATCTATTAAGAGGTCTGCAAATAATTACTTGAATTTCTAATGGCAGCTATCTCCCTCTTTTCTCCTGCATTTAAGGACCAATAATCAGCCAACAACAGAAAATTGTTGATTAGACCCCTATTGAGCAAATGGCTTGCGGTGAAGAGAAACACAAACGTTTGAATAGGTGGTGTTGTGTGAAAATGCCAAAGGAAATTGGTCCGACCGGTGAGAGTAGTCTGCAGTTTTAAGAGTATCAGCTCAGGGGTGAAACGGGGAAGGGGGCATTGTGAAACTTTATTAAAGCACACTACTTTCAGACAGAGAGAGCCTGCAGATATATTGGAGAGCCTTTGCCTCTCTTTGACACAGAGAAAGTAGGCAGCGCGAGCCCACAGAATATTGAATCAGTCAAAAAAAAAGGGCTGGAACAAGGGGCAAGGGAGTTGAACTATCTCTTGCCTCTTGAGTGGGCGGATGTCATAATTATCATTTCTCCAGGATTGCGGTGGAGGGCCGCGGGCGCTGGCAGGATCTCTGCAGATATGTGGGTGTAGTGGTGGTGTCGACCCTGTAGGGCAAGCCACATCACTTCCAATACAGAAGAAAAAGGGACAAGTCCCACCATAATTGGCGCCTGGGAACACTGCAGGGCGCTCAGGGGAAGTTGATAGACGGTCAAGGCTCGTGCACGCACATAAACAAAGCTGTGGCCGTGCACGAACACAAACACACACAGCAAGTGCAGGGGGCTCTAATCTGCTATCCCATGTCAGGCTGAAATGAACCAACCCCTAGCTGGACGCAACAAGTCTCACTATCTCGCCTTCTTAGTCTCATTCTCTGTTTTAGCCCCCAAGCAAAAGCAGCCTGACTTCAGTGGATGCACGTAACTGTTGGTTGTGACCTCCAAGTAAATTAGGAGAAAAGGGGGTGAAAATATGTCTCTCCTGTGCTGCCAAGCCAGGTTGCTGGCATTATTGGCTTCATGTGTTGCAGAAAGCTATGGCCAGTGTAAATGGGAGTAAATTATCAGGTAGGGCTCACACTGTGAAAGCACTCCCTGTTAAAATGCTTTCTATGTAATTGTCAGACATGGTATTCAGTATTATTAAAACGAGCTCTTGCCTGTCTGTGCTTACTCGCTTCTTGTTGTATTGTCCAGGAGTGTGTTATCGAAAAACACCTGAGAGAAAATTGCTTCTTTCACTAAAAGCTCCTCTTGCCATTTGTCAAGAGACGTATAGGCTATAGGAGGTGGGAGCAGCAGGCCAGTGGGATCCTTGCACACTAGATTTCCCCACTAGGAGCACTGGTGCTGCTTATTTAAAATTTTTAGGAGCCTTAGTCCAAATGCAAGAGCAGCACTTAAAATCATTTCCAACACAATATATTCATGATCTTTTTAAAGTCGTGTCACTGATTAATGTTTTAAAGTGACATTTTACAGAAATAACAAAGCACAGTGCAACAAGGTTTTGTTGTCTTCTTGAAAACAGACATTCCCGACAGGTGCTGAGCCTATCCATCTATCTCCCGCCTGTCTATCCATCTTGCTGAAAGTGTTATAAATATTGAAAAACCTGCTGTTTGGAAAGTCACACCCAGAATATGATGGGCTGCGGTAAGCATTCTGATGAAATGCTCAGCGAGCAGATTATTTAGGACAATAAACAAGCTTTTGTTTGAAATGCAACACTCCCTTCTGTTGCATCAATGTCACGTGTGATGCACACACACTTCTTATGTGTGGTACAGTATGTGCTGTGTTTTCTGTAAATGCATTTAATCTCAGGTTTTTGTTATGATTCAGGGCATTTTGCAGTAATCTATCCCAAATATAAATAAGGCATTAGGGGTGTTGAGACGTTTTACGATTTGACTTTGAAGCTTTTGTTCTTCTAGCAGGTTCGAACAGGCGCTTTAAAATGCCGTCCAGCTTCTCTAACTGCCCGCTGTGGCATTCCAACTTAATTGGTCTTGAAAGGTCTTGTTCAGGGAGACGACGCAGGTCAGCTCAAGTCTCTGTAGTTGTTAACTCATCAGACACTCAATTAACTTAGCCACTGTACCTGATCCAAAAAAAAGAAAACGGGGCAGAAAAACAAGTTACCTTCAACTAAATCTGCGTGGAAAAGTTGCTGCCTAAAGTCTGCACCAATAAATTGTTGAGGACTTCTTTAGGACTTCTTTTTTAATAGGCTAAAATACAAACCCTACAGCAGAGAGTGGAGTTTTAAGCAAGACTCTATTAGATATTTACAGCCCTTTTTAACCATCTAAGATTTTGCAAAGACTGGGAATCTTGAACTGTCACTATTCATTTCCCATCATGCCCTGGTTGAAAATATGACAACAAATTCCCTTTAATAAATATGACATTTTAACAATTCCTAATCTTGCTACAAAAACACATAATTCGATAAAGGCTTCACATGTCGATAGTATTCTTGTCAATTCGGCATCTTTATAGTATCGATAAAGAAACTGTATTTGCACACAAACTTAAAATTTGGATTTTGTTCAAGACAAGAAAAAGAATAATTTAGTGATGTTAGGCCGAACGATCAACATCATGGGAATGTGCCACAGCTCTTGCGAAATTCTCATGACTTCATTCTGACGTTTGTCCTCATCAGTAAAACAGCTTGAACAGTTGTTTGGTGTAGGGCTAGCATGAATCACAAACTGGGACTACAGATAATAACTTTAATTTCTTAGGTTTGTCCTAAAACTACAAAATGAAATCTGTCTTTTTAATATCAGATCAAGCTTCGCAGTGGGGTTTTTACTTTATTACCAGTCAATTTGTCGAAGTTCATGTCCATCATTCAGGTTTTTTTGTCCTTCACTTCTTGTGTTTAGGCGAAACACAAACATCCTGTTGTATAAAAGCAAGTCAGTGCACCTAATATGAACTGTAGTTTTATTTTGCACAAATAGGCATACAGGCATGTACAGACTTGACATCTATCAATCTCTCTATTTTCTAACCAGCTTATCCTGTTGAGGGACATAAAATGGAGTTATGTTCCAGCCCTCTGTGAGAATATTTTCAAACTATCAACCCAGAGTCTCCATCTCTGGACTCTTAAAGTTGGCTCTGTCTCTGTTCATAGGAGGCTTGTTATTTCCATTGGTTGTAGACTGGGTTTTTCTTAGGCATGTGCATCAGTCTGCGCAGGTTGTCAAATGTGTGAAGGTTTGTTCTGTTGGCTCTGCATCATAAAGCGACTTAAACTGATCCCAGTATGGCACAGGGATGAATTATGGATAACCAGGGAGAGGAAAAAACTGTCACAGAATCAGAAAAAGGGGTGTATGTGATCGAAACAGTGATTTTCTGTCTGAGGTAAAACTTGCCAAAGCATGTTTCCCAAAGAGTAAAATAGATAGCCTGAGACTTTGTGCTAATCTTCTGTCTGATGTGACTGTTTTTTCGCCACAAGAGCTGAAGGAATGTGTGATATATTTTTGCCAGGTTAGCTAAAAGGTAATCCGCAGGGTTTAAAGCTGGGGCACCATTCTTTTGTTGTGTTTTGTTTTGTTTTTATTCTTTTCATGGACATGCATGTGCTCCACATAATGAAGTATATCAACTCTTAGAAAGAAGTCTAGGTGGCAGATGGCACTGTAACCATCATTGAAATGCAAAAACATAGCAAATACAGTTTTAAAAATGTATTTTTTGTAGTAGGCTTCTTGAGTAATTGTCACTAAAAAGAATATAATTTAGCTGGTACTAATGACTACATCATCTGGCAGATGTGATCTTAAAAAACAGCTCATGACTTTATTGTTGCTTGTCCAATTAGTAAACTCAGCAGGGTTGTGTTGAAGAACTGTAAGCATGCGCTATATTGTAATTCAAACCAGTTATACATCTGCCAATTAAGGAAGCCACACAGACCTAAAATGCACGTATATGCATGGCTCTGCAATCTGTCAGAAAACAGATTGTACTTGAATATAACTTTAGGCAATGTCGACAGTAGATCTGTTTAGTTTTTGTGCTACAATAATTTAAATGTTTTCAGCCAAACTGATTTAATGTGAGACTATTTTCTAGTAAGAGCGTACATGTCTTTTTTTGTTTATTGGCTGGTTAAAACTGAAACGTCTGTTCACAAAATTACATGCACAGACACTACGGAATGTTCTAGGTGGTGCCCTTTATATTGTTTATTCTCAGTAAGCAGGTCTGTCTACCTATAATGTGTGGCTCCTTTGAGACTGAAGTTTGGGAATCAGACGGCACATCTTCACCTATTTATGGAGTGAATCATAAGACTGTCATTACCGTTAGCCTGCAGCATTTTTACTGAGGTTGCGTACTTGTTTGAAATGGGCAATTCAAACTGCTGAGAAGAAATCAAGATGGGGAGCCGATTATGTGGGACGCCCCATCAGTATTTCTCAACAACTAATTAACTCAACTTTACAAAATGTAATGATAGAGGCACTGGTGAGTCACTCCTTTTTCAAAGGGACAATAACATACACATACATTTTACATCTGTTTTTGGTGCAGATGTCTTTCCTTACAGAATGCACCTTGATGGCACTACACTGGTGTAATCTGCCTGCTCATTTCTGGAGAACTAATTACTGCGCATTAGTTAAACAGACCATTTGAAATGCAAGCCTGCTAAATCATGCTTGCCAGGGGAGCACAGCCACCCCCCTCCCTTCCCCACGCAGTCTTTGTGCTTCTATTATTAGTTCTATCATGCATATGTTCGCTATCAGAAATTAAGGCCCACCAACAGTGAGCAGTTAGAGAGGACGCTATTCAGTACACAAGGTAGAGATAAAGTGAAAATGTGTTTTTGTACCTGTCTCTGTTTGCTGCTCATAGATGTGTGAGGATTCTCTGTGTAGAGCAGTTCAGACTATAAGGCCCTGCTGTGTATATCTTGCCATATGATCAGCTGCCAGCTGTTAGGACTGCTGCATGACATGAGAAAGCACACAGCTGATGTAGCTTTTTAACAGGCCACTGGTGATGTGTCTAAAGATGCAACCCTTGTAGCAGCCGTCAGAGCACGGAGCATGATCCTCGCCTCCCTGGTCATTGAGGCTGTGTGCCTGCAGCACTGCCAACAGGATCTTTGTTTCTGCAGAGCAGTTGGTGGAGGAACTATGGGTTGTTACAGCCTAATTCCTATCCAGGTGGAGAATGTGGGGTTTCATTGTTTAAAGATGCATGAGTTTGGACCAGTAAGTCAGGCTGTTCTCGTGTTCTGTTTGCACATATACCTGTAAAATTAATACACCAGAATTTGCAAATAACCTTTGCTGTCATTCACATGTAACCCACTTAATTGGAAAGGCTGTGATCATGTGACTAATGCGCTGACAGGAGTAAAGAAAGAAGTAGTACAAAGACAAGAAGTCGTCATAACAAGGCAGGGTGGAGTAGTGGATGGGTCAAACGAAACAGGACCCTCCCCGAGAGACCATTTGTGTCCTGTGTGAAACCAAGTGATTTATATTAGGGTGCGTTGCCACCATTTTTCTTTTTCGAAATGTAACAACAACCCAGTAATGTTTCTTTCCCTAAATCTATGTAACTTGACTAAAACTTACCTACATAAATCCTCCATTTGTTGTCGCTAATTTGTAAGATATCAAATGAACCGTTCTGTGAGGATATCTTCAGTCTACTAAGTCTCACAGAGAGTTTCCTTGAGCTCCCAATGGTTCTCAGTATGTGCTGATGTGGTAGTTATCTCAAAGGGAGCTGATAAACAGAAAAAAAATATGGGCTACTTAAGGAACTTGGGAAAGTATGCACCATTCCTTGCACTTTTTACCTACATTGAGACATAATTTGGAATAAACTGAGTCTAAGAATAATATTTAGTCTAAAAGCTATTTGCAACTGCTTGGAATTCAGCATCATAGTGTTTGATCCTTGTTATGGAGTACAGATTGCATTTACATTTTAGACATGTCGATGATGGACTGGTATATTATGCACTATTTATATGGGTCTGACAGAAAACCTCAGACTTCAGTGAATTAAAATGGACTCCTTCAACCTCCCTGTTGTCAAGATCCATAAATCACCATGACTGCAGGTAGCCTAGCAATGAGGATGACTAAGGTCATAAAAAAGCTTAGAGCTGAGATGACTGTGAAGCCTTTCCAAACAAGTCAAAAACCAAGAGAACTCTGGAGTATCCACAAGATATCCACTCAATATGTTTAAAACACAAATATAGAGTGACTTTTATCAGTCTTGACGGAGTTGGGAGAATAGCTCTATCTGTCGGGTGCCACAAGGGATAACAAGCCTTTCATACTTGTACATCAAGTTGCCTCACGCTACAGAAAAAGGAATTAGGCTCCTGCCTTATGGGCTATTTGTGGCTCCAGCATGCTTTACTTACTTTGACAGTGACGAGGACAGAACATGACTACAGCTGCGTTCATATTATCTAAAAATAATGTTCTAAACTGTCAACTAGATGGAGTGCACGCTAAGTCGGTGCAAGTCCAGGTTCACATTGCGTTGTCACGTCTTAAGTCTGTACGTGTGTGTCAATTCACTGCAAACTATGACAAATGTACAAGGGATAAAAACAAGTGATACTGCAACGCTCTGACCATTTGGTGCATGAAGTGTGCAAAATCAATGGAAAGCAAGGGCATGTGCGCTTTGTGCTCTTCAGTGAAGATTACATGCTCTGTGCCACCTTTAGTTTTGCAAATATATAGTGCAAATAATTTGTTTTGTCAAAGTCAAACTGTAAAAGACAAAACCTGACCATTCATGTTGAAAACAGGATAGAACAGAAAAGGAAAAGTACCAATAAGCAACATGTCAGTTTTTAAGTGAGAATCTTAATGTTGCATGCTGTGAGTTGGTGCTTATCAGCAAAACTTTGGCAATATATGTAGATCCATTGCTTATTCACATTACACAGATGGATAGTGCCAGTTGATCTAATGGCTCAGGCCTAATTATGGCAGTTTGTGGTACACTGGTTAATGGCCAAGAGAGAAAATAAATTAGAAAAGAATATTTAAGTTATTCATGTAGTATGAGACTGCATTATGGAGCCTCATGGAGGTGAAACGTAACTTCCTGCATTTACTTACCCTGCCTCACTGAAGTAGTCATGATAGGCCTGTCACGATAACTGCTTTTGTTTGACTATATATTGTCCCAGAATTATTTGTGATAAATGATAAAATGATTATATAACAGTATATTTATTAAATTACACCCATTAAACCTCCATAATCTTGCCAATTTCCTGCATTCGGCTCCCTGAAAAACTGGGCAGTTTTTAAGTGTTGCACGTCTCCGATTACGCCCCCTGCAAAAATGAAGCCAAATATCTTGAATGTGGCTGCTGTCCTGTGCTGGTGACATCTAGGGGTTGACAGACTATGGGCCAGGCCGATGACTGGGGCAGATATTTGGCCTTTTGCCGATTATCTGTATCGGTATTTTATTTTAATGACCGCCAATGAAATTAATTAATAAAGTGCAAAGAAAGTCTAGACATGGGAGGGACGTTAACTTTGTTAAAAATCAGGGAGCTACTTTTTATTTAAATTTTCACTTGACTTCAAAAAGTATATGATGTAGAAAGTTTTAGTTTTGATTAAACTTTTGCTTGCTTAAAGCATTTAAACAAAGTTTTGAATTGGAGTTTGTTTTATTCCAAATTCTAAATTTTGACAGAAATATTTTACATTTATATTGTAAATACATATCGGTTTCAAATACTGGTTATCGGTCTCATTAACCACTGATTATGGCTATGGTTATCGGTCTCATTAACCACTGATTATGGCTATGGTTATCGGTCTCATTAACCACTGATTATGGCTATGGTTATCGGTCTCATTAACCACTGATTATGGCTATGGTTATCGGTCTCATTAACCACTGATAATGGCTATGGCAAGTTA
This sequence comes from Plectropomus leopardus, assembly GCF_026936395.1. Taxonomy (NCBI): domain Eukaryota; kingdom Metazoa; phylum Chordata; class Actinopteri; order Perciformes; family Serranidae; genus Plectropomus; species Plectropomus leopardus. Next base: position 13,055,020 of record NC_142199.1, read on the forward strand.
CTGCCCATGCATCTGTCTGACCAGTTGTGAGCAGCTCTATTGAATTTTAGCGCACGGATTGGCACACACATCTGCCAATCATGACGTCACACCTCTTCTTTATAGCATTAAATAACAAATTTAAACAAGATTTATTAAAAAAGATTATTGTTGAAAAAAAAAAACATCAGGGTGCTTTTGGCCCATGTCCTATCCACTAACTGTGAGGGGGTGGGGTTTATGCCCTATAGCGCAGCCATCTATCAGGGGGTGAACGAGCTGTTTTGGCTTCACATTTGGGGGACTGTCATGTGGTCCAGCATTATGAACAGTCTATGGGGTGAAACAATAACAGAATTTTTCGGCTTACTGTCAAGGGTTGGGAAGTTAATGACTGTCAAGACTGTGTCTCTCTCATTCTACAAGTGTAGTTGCAGGTTACCAATAAGCTACACTGTTTTGCCTTAAAAGTGTTGTTTTATTTTTCTTCTGAGTAGGCGGAGTTGACGTAAAAAAAAAAAAAATTTAAAAACTTGCAATTTGTGAAAACCCTCCTGTTTATAGTTCAAAATGTTGGCTAAAATACTGATGAAATTCTTGTACTGACAAACACGTTTGTAAAGAAAACAGTCAATAAGACTGAAGTCATTTACATAATGTCGATAATTATCATGACAGGCCTGTTTTTGAGCCAAATCATGACTTGCTGCAAGACTTTCCCGTATTTGTAGCCTCAGCTTCCTGTGAATGAGCTTAAAGAAAAATTGCATTTGAAAATCACTGTGAGTGATATGCAGGCTTCGCATGTGATTCTGCAGCGTATTCTGAGCTTAACAGGAGTGTGATATGAACATTGATCACCAGTGAATATAATGAAATTGCATCATGAAAAGACAGCAGTGTCTGAGAAGTATCTGTGTGGCATATCGCTGCTGTCAGGCGCAAACCTCCTATATCCAAAATTGCTATTTTTCAGGAATTAGAAAAAAAATGTTTTTAAAATGATCCAATGGAGATAGCAGGTTTAGTTACAAACTTTTTAAATACATTTTATTGGTTGAGAAATGGTAAAAACCCACTGATAGAGGCAGAGGAGGAGGAACCAATAGAATTAATTTATGAAAAAAAATGAAAACATTGCAATGTGGAGATACGAGGTTTGCACCCGACAACAGCGATATGAACACATGTATTCATAAGCTATTTGTGTAAGTGTAACTAGAAACACACAGAGGTTGCATGTTCACTGTGGCATGCTGTTATGTTAATGATTGGACATCGGACTTCCATGATATTATAGAACATTTCACTGCACAGGAACAATACAGTATATAGCTGGGCCAAATGAAGTGTAAACAACCTATTTATGGTTCTGTAAGTGGCCAAAGCCTATTGTGTATGTTCCAGCTCCTGCAGTAAGCCTCAATGTGTGATAAATATTCCATCAACAGATTTTTCTTCAACGCTTTCCCTCCGCTGTCTTGCCCTCCTCAGCTCTGCACTAGTTTTTTTCTTCTTTTTTTTCTCACTCATTTCATTTGATGTCGGACGATGAGTTGGCTTCACACACATGCATGAGGGGAGATCTCATAGGGCCTCAGCGAAGCTCTAATTGAATTGTCTGAACAGCAAGAGATGCACATTTGAATTTGGAAAAAAAGAGCGCAGTGGAAGACTGGCACCGGAAGAGCGTTACATCTCTCGTGCCCATCACACTGAGTTCCATGCAACATTGATTACCTGGAAAAATGGATCAGTTAGTGAAGTCTGTTTGAAATAAAGAAGAAAGAGTGCACGAGGCTAATGCCTTCCCATATCTGCCCTCTGCAGTGTTATCATGCAGAATGCGATAACATCTGTTAATAGTCTGTTTCATTTTGCATTGTCTTCCGAGCCATCAGGGTCACAGAGGTGAATGCCTCGGGTGCCATGACCACCAGCAGACTTCTGAACAAGCAAATGCAGATAAGTAACGAAAAGGAAATGGACAGAGATATTCTTGGATGCCAGGTTTCGGAGACATTTTCTGAATGTTATCACTGTCTAAACAATACATATTTAATAGGCTTGCCAAATTAGATTTCTGTGCTTCATTATATTTCACCACATTGACTTCCATTGATAAACATGGGTAATTGGAGCGCAAAGAGAATCATATCTCCCAATTTTCTGCCTATTATCGGTTCAAGATGGTCATTTTTTAGTTTGCTGTGATGTCTGAAAGACTTTACAGTTGTGAGTTTTCTAAGGGCAAGAGTGACTTTATGTGCAACATTTCTAAAACTTCTAGCTGATCAAGTATGCCTTTTTTCCATGTCTCTACCCTGAGTATCTATAAAACTATTATTTATTACTGATAAACTAACGGTTCAATTCTGTAAAATATATTAAGATTAGGCTTGCCACTATATTCTGTGTTGCCGGTGTTACAAGCTGTACATGAACCAATAACTAATGTTATTGTTATTGGTGAAACATTTTTAATGTTTTAATTGGTTTATTAATTACATAATTTTGCTTTTTTAAAACAATATTAAGGCTGACAACAGACGCCAACATTACTATTATGAACTAAAAGTGTGAGTCAGATTTCACTTAGTCTGCGACGTAACAAATAGGGCTGTGACTAATAATTATTTTCATTCTTGATTAATTTCTTGAATAATTTATTGATCAAACAATTAGTTGTTTGGTCTAAAATATCAGACAGTTTTGAAAAGATAACGTCCTCAAATGTCTTGTTTTGTCCATAAGATTTAGACTTTACTGTCATAGAGGAGTAAAGAAACCAGGAAATATTACCATTTGAGAAGCTAAAATCATGGAGTTTTGACTTTTTTTTTCCTCAAAAAATTACTCTGATTGATTTGGTGTCAAAGCAAAGAGCAAAAGCACTTATTTGGCATTCTTTTGGATTTAAACCAAATGCTAATAGGGAACTAGCTATTTCCTGCAATATTTCCAAGTGATTCTCAGTTTAAAAAAATTCCAAAAATGACCATTGCTTCTTTTGTTGAAACATTTTTAATGAACAGTAGAGGTATATGCTGTTCTCGATGAAAAGCACATTGCATTTTCTGAGACTACTTCATAATAAAATTGTGTGAAACTTTTGCAAGTTTTGCAAGTGAAATACTTTGAAGCTGCAGCAGTAGGAAATATCTAGTAGTAACCTAACACGGTGCTCTAAGGATATTAGTAGGAGTAAGTAAGTAAAATGTATTCATACAGTGCTTTCCACTGACATAGATCACAATGTGATTTACAAGGGCATTATGCAACATACAAGAAAGAAAACAGAAGATAAATTGACTACCCTAGTCAAAGCACTTTGACTACATATTTGAACAGTATATTAAAAAAACACAATACACAACAAGAGTAAAGAAAATATAAAGAATATACACAACTAGAGCATATTGTCCAACATCTTGTAAAATGTCTGGTGTAATTGGTAACACCACTGTTGTCATGAGTTTATTAACCAGAGGGAAAATTCCCTCACCATGGCGTCTCTAATGAAGATTAGAGACATGATTCCCCTCCAAAATGCAAAATGGGTTATAGCTGACTAGCATTACGTTAAATAACTTTTACACCATTGGTTGTTTTATGAGCACAATCCCTAGTTTTCTAAAGGCCTTAGAATGAGTTACTTGTCATTATGAGAGATTTTTCAATAGTTGGTCTGCCTGTTGTTGTTGTTTTTGTTGTTGTTGTTGTGCTGCTGCGCAGGCCGACTCAGAGCCCTGGATCTCCCTGGAGGAGAGAACATGCAACTAATTATTGTGGTGTTTTCTGTCCAGTGTTGTGGTGATTCCCAGTAGAAATGAGTAAAATGGATGATTAAAGCATATAGTTGAACTTTTATGTAAGTCTGTAGTTAGACTGATAGTGATGACATATATTGTGATTTATTTATTTTAGTTAAGTAAGAGGGATGTGTTGTTATGTTGTTTCATATTTTGTTGTATTCTCTGTAATATTTCAGAGATTCCCAGGTTCCTAGAGTGAGAGTCTGCATCTGCTGTGACTGGAAAGTGTAGAGTGACCTTGGGGTATATGTCTGAATACATCAAAGATGTTGGATGCTGGTTTTAATCAATAATTTTCACTTTACCCAACAGCACAAAAAATGTATCGAAAGCGCTTTGAAATAGCCAAAAAAGGTCAAAGAGAAGCAGGAGCGAATTTACAGTTTAAGAGACGCCTTTAAATTCGGCTTTTGTCTTTGGAGCTGGGAGCTCCTTTGAGGGGTCCGGGTGTCTCCTTGGACACCGGCCGTGCTGTTTGTGGGGTTGGATTGACTTTCATCTGAACTAACTACAGTTATCTGATACATCTTTTAAAGTCGCTAGTCAGCCTGCAGCGAGTATTTAATATAATATATAGTGAGATACACCGGGACAATGGAGAGATTTACATTCTGTACAGTGCACTCCAATCCACATTGCCTGAAAATGTGCCCTACATCTCCTTTACTTTCATTTCGGAGGAAATATTTTTCAAATGTGTGTCAAAAGCGAGCTGAATGTCATTTATAGATGGATCATGAGTCATAGGTTTGAGTCTCTGACAAACACTGTTCTCCACAGGCTGAACTCGGCTTGCCTTGTCTTGTTAGAATGAAGCTTTCCAGATGCTAATCGGATTTGTTAACAAGAACAGCTGTGCCTTCCTGCCATCTTCCCATGTTTTATCTCTTTGAAGCATTCTGTTCGTGAATGGTTGGATATGTAGTTATCCTTGATCATGGAAAGATGTCGAAACTTCTCCACCAGTCTCCCGAGAGTGATCTAGCCTTTGATCTATTGTGATCTCCGTCCAATTAATGTAATGGATTTAGACGCAATGCCGAGGCTTGAATTCTCCTTATCAAGGCTTGTTTTCAGTTTGGAACATTTCAATAACACAGTCAGTTTAACAGTAATCAGACTGATGAACATAGGTGTGGTTAATCACTTCCTGTCCAGTCGAGTGCAAGCTAATTGGCTGAACAATAAAGACACGACCATCTATTTTTTGGTCTTTATTTAGAACAGCTTTTAATAAATGTTGCTTTGACATAGACTCTAAATGGACGGAGCTGTCTTCTGCCTTTGTGTGACTCACACTGAGTAAGTCTTTGTTCAGATGAGTGTGTGTATGAAGGGCAGAAAAATCAGTCAAATGAGAAAGTCATTTCTTTAAATGTACCATTATCCCAGTGTGAGTCACTGGAAAGAGATGCTGTCTTACTGTCATTGCTCACCCTGGGAAATGTATTTACTCATTGGTAGCACAGTGTCCGGGTAGATACAGGGGATGAAAATATGATGGATTATTAGCTGCTACACTTGGTTTAACTCGAATTCCTCAAGTTCACCCAGGGCGAAACATTGCTAAATAGCATAAAAGCCATAGAGGGGTAACTTTATGAAGATACATTAAGATGAGTATGAATTTTACAGAATTGAAGGAGAATCGTGAGCACGGTTTGCCTCTTCCTGTTATTCATTTTTCATGCATTTTTACTATATAAAGACGATTCTACACTAGACAAGTGTGACTTCCCCTCATGCATATGATGCACCCGTGAATGTAATTTTACGCTGCTGCACTTTGACACATCCAACAACCAAAGTTCATGTATTGTTACATATGAAACTTGTATGACATCTAGATCACTGGGACTGTATCATTTAACAAAGATGATTCATTAAAATTGTGTCAGATTTTGCATGACTGGTAAAACAATGAAACAATGTGCACTTAATGTTTTTTTTTTTTCCCTCCCCACCCCTTGTGCCCATGTTTCTATTCTATCTCCACAGATATCTCTGGCCGAAATGCTGCCCTGCATCATTTTCATCGGCTTGTTTCTCACCACAGCCCGATCCCAAGATATCCATCCCTCACAGGCATCATCCTCTATTAGTGAGTCTTGTGACTCGTTGTGCTCCTGTGAGGGGAAAGATGGTATCCTTCATCTTAACTGTGAGCAGAGAAACATCAGCAAAATCTCTCAAATCAAAGTCCCGTCAGGTGTGCCCTTTCACCTGAACCTTTACAAAAATGACTTGGTTGAGCTGCGCGCGGAGGAAATGGAAGGGCTTAAGAATGCCCTCTCGCTGCACATCGGGGGTAATAGCATACAAGAGCTGGAACCAGGGGTCTTTAGCACTCTCAGTTCGCTGAAAAAACTCCACATAAATAGCAATTTCCTCGTCACTCTGAAAGAGGACACTTTTCAAGGCCTGGTGAATTTGGAGTTCCTCCAAGCTGACACGAATTTCATTCGGGTCATCGAGCCCGGGGCCTTCAACAAACTGATCCGCCTCAAGGTCCTCATCCTCAATGATAATTCCATCGAATTTTTACCCAACAACATTTTTCGGTTCGTGCCCCTCACCCACCTGGACTTGCGTGGCAACAAGCTTCAAACGCTGCCCTATGTGGGGTTTTTGGAGCACATCGGACGGATAATGGAACTCCTCCTGGAGGACAATGTGTGGGTGTGCGACTGTGATATTTTACATTTAAAAATCTGGATGGAAAACATGAGGGCGCAGTCAGCAATTGGGGACGTGGTGTGCAGCACGCCACATCACCTTAAAGGGACCATTCTGGCTAAAGTCAAGCGGGACATTCTGTGCCCGTCCCACGCAGACATTAACCTGGAGGAGCCGTCAAAGTCACTGGATATGGTTGTGACTCCCTCATCCAAAGTGTCTCAGAGTCCCAAGTTGATTGATGCCAAAGATGACGCCAAGGTACCGACGCCATCTCACCTTCCCGGCAGTCCTTGTGTGGAGCACTGTTCTTGTCACAATCACCCTGTGGCTGGCTTTTTGATGCATTGTCAGGACAGAGGAATTCAAAAGGTATCAGATATCGGAATACTTCAACAAAACCCCACTAAACTGGTCATGACAGGAAATATGATCCAGAAACTCTTGAAGTATGATTTTGTCACATATGACAGTTTAGAACTCCTCAACCTGGCAAACAACAGAATTGATTACATAGATAATGAAACTTTTCTCAGCTTGAGCAGTTTGAAAAAGCTGTATTTGAACGGCAACCGCATCGAAAAACTGTTCTCCACAATGTTTGTGGGGCTCCACAACCTTGAATACCTGTATCTGGAATACAACCTTATCAAAGAGATTGCTCCAGGCACATTTAATCCCCTGCCAAACCTGAAGCTGTTGTCATTAAATAACAACCTGCTCAGCTCTCTTCCTGCGCAGATATTCCGCAATGTGCCCCTCACCAAATTAAACCTGAGGAAAAATCTACTTATGCACCTGCCAGTGAGCAACGTGCTTGATCAACTCGACTCGCTGGAGCAGATTTATTTAGAGGACAACCCCTGGGACTGCAGCTGTGACTTGCTCAGCCTCAAACAATGGGTGGAGAAACTCAGAAAGGACACAGTGGTGGGCTCCATTTTGTGTGTCACACCAAAGAAAGTGATGCAGGACGAACTGAGAAACCTTCGTCATGAGGTGCTATGTCCCGGGTTAGGCACCTACTACCCGATGTCCCCAGATGGAGAGGAGAGCGTGACTGCGACACTTGGGCCTGACAACGGTGGCAAAGGTTTGCTCAGCTCGCTCACAGACACTGTCCCACTCTCTGTCCTCATCTTAAGCCTCCTCATGTTTGTCCTCATGATTATATTCTGCTCAGCCGGATTGGTAGTGTTTGTGGTGCACCGGCGGCGGAGAAGGGCAAAGAAAAAAGCAGCCGAGGAGCAGCCGAGAGAAAACAACAGCAGCAGTCCCATTCACTTGCACTACAGCATGTATGGGCAGAAAACAACACACCACACTCTGACACAAAGAACAGGGTCCTCGACTCTGTACGAAGAGCGATCGCACAGTCCGATTGTTCAGATCTGCCGCAACCCCACCTACTGCTCCCAGCACAAGGAGCACGACACAGATTTGGATTACGGCCTCGATGACCCCAGCAACAAGCATCACGTCTGCCGGAGTATCATGGAGAAGGAGAACACCTCTCCGCTGACAGGAAACCCCAGCTCAAAGTTCCGTCCCATGACAGGAGAGTGCCCCGCGGAGTTCGTCACACTCGGAAACCCCAACTCCCTGTACAGGAACATTCTGGAGCGGGAGAAGGAGCTGCAGCAGCTCGGAATAACCGAGTACCTTCGGAAAAACATGCCCCAGCTTCAGCCTGCTGTGGACATGCAGGTCCCGGGGCACCAGGAGGAGTTAAAGCTAATGGAGACAATTATGTACTCAAGACCACGCAAGGTCATGCTTGAGCAAACTAAGAACGAGTACTTTGAACTTAAGGCTAACCTGCATACTGAGCCGGACTATTTAGAGGTTCTGGAGCATCAAACTGCATTTAACTGAGCTTACACAGAAAAATATATATACATTATGTTTTCAACCAAGTGCCTTGTCCTGTTTGCCCTTCTGTACTTTCCACAGTGTGAAATATATATCATGGGCACATTGCTTTAAGTTTAATTGTAGCACAGAATGTAACTGGTTTAGTTTTTGTTACCTTTTATCTGTTGACCGGTCGGGGTGGTAATCGCTAGTTTAATCACGATAGGATCTATCGATTCTTTTGACCACGATATGATGTGACATCACAAAGTCTATCACAATACGATTTTGATTTTAATTCAGGGGCCTGCAATCGATATGAGATAATATCATGTAATCATTCGTCAGTTACAGAAAAAGCTGCCACTTCTTTTTTAGCTTTTGGCCATAAAAGAAAAAGAAAAACATAATCAATAATTGTATCTGGTTAAGTGCAGTACAGTCAACTTAAAATTGACCCTACTAACAAGAACATTTACCTAAAGTATAAAATTCTGCTCAATAACAACTGTCAGGGTTTAAAGTTTTTTTTTTTTTGTTTGTTTGTTTTTTTTTGCCAGTCGCCACATAGTAAAATCTGACAAACTGATCTTTCCTCAAACAATTTCAGAAAATGATTGCCTTAAAAAAATAAAGTAAATATAACTATTAATCTTAATTTGCGTTTACTTTATATACAAATAAGTTTACTGTGTACTTTTGCTGTGATTACTTCATTTTGTGAAGTTGTTGCAACATAAAAATGACAAGTGAAATTACCTTCTTTCATAAGTGTTCGCAACTTCAGTAAAACAAGTTAATCTGACTTAACTTTATCACAACAAGGAGGATTTCTTCACTAATGAAGCTGGCAGATCTGTGAGTTCTATTTTCTTAACATGTTAAGACAATACAGATATGATTGATTAGTTTGCAACCAGCAGATTACAGATATATAGCACAGTAAACTTGGTTTACTTAAGTTGCTAAAACTTAGAGAAATCAATTTAATGAAACTTGTCAATTTAAAGTTGCAACAAAGGTCACAAAATTAAATAAATATAACTAAACTTTAAGTAATCTTAACCATTAGATATAAATGTAAATTAAGGTTAATAGTTATATTTACTTTTATTTTTCAAGGCAATGGGGTTCCTAGATTTTTTTTTTTATGTAAAAGCAATTTGTCAGATTTTACAGAGCATTATTAGCTTAAAGGTTTTTTATTTCTTAATTTTCTGACTCTTTTTTCCCTTTCCTGCTTGATCATGAAAGTCTTAGTGCATGCCAGTTATACAAAAAAGAAATCATCCAATTAAATTAGGATTTGAGCAACTAGCTAGCCACACCAGTCATATAAAACCTCACTCACTTTTCTGTGGGTTGTACTAGCTTCTCATCTCTGTCCACAGAGATGAGAAGTTGTGTGTTTGGATATCAGTGGACAAAACCTTTGTTTTTTAATTCCAAAAGAACGGCAGAGCTTTAATTCCACCTCGTCCTCCTGATCTAATGGCGAGGGAGCGTGGACTTGGCTGTAGCTCTGTATTGTGCTAAACACAACATTTTTTTAGCAATCCAGTCAAATGCAAAGAAATTGATTCAAATCAGACTTGGTAATATGTCATAGTGTGGGAGATAAAGATGCTCTAACTTCTGTTCCACAAGGACCTGAAGCACTTTCACATTGCATAAATTAGCTTAGCAGCAAGTGGACTTTTCCTCTCCTCAGATTTTAACAAACCACATGTATTATTTATCCTTTTTTTATTTACTCACCGTTGGTTTAAGTCCCGAGGGAACAGCAGAGTTGACTTGCTGCCTGCATGCCCATTCTTTTCACCAAACATTTTTGAAACAGAGCAGCTAGTGTCGCTGTCGCGAGAGCAAGCAGTTAGTGAATTGGAATGCTGCTGTCCCATCTTGTCTCCGAAATCCAAAATGTTTACAGTCTGTTGATGTGTTCCCGAGAGCAGAGAGGATATCCTCATCCTCTTTTTCTTGGCTGCTTGCCATTACCTGCCTGGTGCTGATTGATGGTGACACAGATGTGCCGTGTGCATTTCAAAATAAAGGCAAATCTTAAAGATTATATTGATTGATGGATTTTCACTTCAGATATCGGATCGTTGATCACTGAATCAATACATCGCTACGCCCCTATTGACAGCCATGTGATGTAGCTGGTGAAAGGTGTAGTCATTTTGGCCAAATGTAGAGTAAAGAAGTGTGTCGAGCAGGCCTGGGTTGAAACCCACTTTGAAATCAATCAGCTTTTGATGATTGATTAAAATTTCCATGGCCCACTGCCACCAAATGAATTGATCCGCACAGCTCACACACACACACACACACACACCCTCCATCTGACATCCTGCGAGGATCAAGCAGATGCTTGGAAAGGAGTGAGTGAATTTCAATCACCACTTGACCCAGAATTGCTGTTTAATCAGTGTATCCTGACTCTGGGTCTGACCTGATTACAACCTCTGTCAACATAAGCCAGCTGGGAAGCTGTAACCAGAATGCTTATTGTGCCGTAGAGTAAGCAAAATGCCAACTGTATGTCGGGAAAAACAGTTATAGGAGCATGGTGCCACTGTCTTTGGATCGATCCAATACGCTGCACAGTTGCAGTCATAGGTCCTTTATTTATTTTTATACACATTTACAGAAAGGATGTTTCATTTTCTCTCACTTAAAGTACAGTATATTATACACAACTGTAACCTTGTACAAATGCATTGCACTAATCAAATGCCATAAGATGGTGCATGACAATCAACAGAGTCCTGCTGATTTTTTTTCTGTTGTTGTTTTTATTTCTGCCAGAAAAAATGAGCCACAAATGTGTATGAACCTTCGGAGTGTGTTGGTGTGTGCGAGTGTATGTGAGTTTTTCATGTCACTATTTTATGTCCGATAATACTCAGCATTTAGAAACACCGTACTTCCTCGGTTGGCTGATTTGGAACTGTTTTGAACTGATGAGAGGCGGGGCTTATTATTATTATTAGCACACGGATGGTTACTGACGAGCAACATTACCCAAAAAAAAGCTCCAGTTTTCCACGCAGACAACCTGCCGACTGACTTCAACTTTTCTCAACTCATAATTGAAATCTATGAACTGCTGGCGACACATTTGCAATGTGGACTTTGTCAGAATTTCCACTCCACACTCCATTCATGGAAACTTTGAAACGGTTCATGTAAGCACACACTCTGTAGCTTTTCTACTTAGATTTAATTATTTATTCTGTATATTTTGTATATACTTATGTTCCATTATATCTTTGGTTTTTGTGTGCCTTCAGTGCTGTACAGAATATAAACAGAAGTTGTAACTGATAAACAGGAAATAAAGAGTTGCAATATTACATTAACTCGGAGCTGAATTAATGGTTGGCCAAATCTGCATCCCATAATGGTGCATTTTATAGATACTGTACAAAAATGTGGAAGTAGCCTTTTTGAAGTGTGCAGTAATGGACACAGCAGCCACCCAAAATAATGCCATTCTCTCTCTTAATGTGTTATTAGTCCCTTCACAGTGCATATGTATATGTGCATGCATGTACTTGTGTAAACACCATTTGGTTGTTTTCCCGCTGCGTGAATAATTTAACCCCCCACAATGGCTCAAACCTAGTCCTTAATCACACAACAATGGCTGCAGGGTTTTTCACCAGCCTTCGCTTTTTCTGCATGACTTTCACTTCCTCCCCCTCTCTTGGGGGAAACAGTGGACCCTCTCTAATTCCTCCATTTTCTATCATAATTGATGTATCTGAAGCTCCTCCGCAAGAACACACAGTTTGAAAATGCTCGCACACGCAGCTCTTGAATACAGATACCTCCACCAACATGAATAAATAAATGTTTAGACATTTGTATGCAGACACGCATCATTTAAGGTATGCAAAGGCACACAGGCAAACAGACACACACACACATACACGGCAGGGAGGAAAAATCATTCTCCGCAGCTTGATCCTGTGAGACTCATCTAAAGGTGAGACATTAGCAAAGTGCATAACTGTGTTCAGAGAGAATCCTTCCTTGAGGGGCCGACTTCAAATAAATGGAATCACTTCTGAACTAAAGCTCGCCAAGGCGCCCATCTCGCAACAGAGCTACATTGTTGAATGCATTTAATAAGATGAGTAAACAAACACAACTCAAAGACGAGGTAATGAAGCACAGGGAGGATCTTGTTCTTCAAATGTACTTTTCTATTAACTGTTAACACTTCATATTTACTTGAAGAGTCAGGGCGACACAGCCTGTTAGATATGTGTCATAAAACTTTTCTGTGTATTTTTAGATAGAAGATAATGTTATTTAATATGTACATGGGTATTTTTACATTCATGGTCCAGTGTGTAGGGTTTAGGGGCATACATTGGCTTAAATGGAGTATAATAAGTATGATTTCTTTCATGCATGATCACCTGAAATTAAAAATCCCATTTTACCCAAGAATGAGTTGTTTAAGGGGGCAGGTACTTACTACTCTATGGAGATAGTCATATTGCACCACTGTGTTTCTACAGTAGCCCCGAATGGACAAACTAAACACTGGCTTTAGAAAGGGCCAGCCCCTCTGCAACAAACAGCATTGGAAAAACTGATTTTTGACATTAGAGTGCTTTATTCAGTATTTTTAGCAGTTTAAATCACCAGGTCTGTTTGTTTTGGAGAGGAGGCAATCTCTGTGGATAATTTGGCTCCCACTAAAAATGTACTGAAAGTCCGGATCTTAATTTATTTGTGAAAAAAAACTTAAGTAAGTGCTGGGCTAGAGGCCCGTCTGCTAGGTGACAAACAGCATGGAAAAAAACCCACTGGTTTATAAGGTGACACTGCTTTATTCTGTGTTTTTACTGGTTTAAATCAGCCAGTCTGTTTGTTTTGGAGAGGAAGAGAACTCTACGGTTCTCTACTAATTCAGCACCTGGTAAAAACCTCATCAGAGAAAAAAAAGTTGAGCACAGATAAGCAGGTGCTGGGTTAGCAGCCCATCTGTTACTTGCCAAACAGCATTGGAGAAACACTAATTTGTAACGTGCAACTGCTTTATTCAGTGTTTTTACCGATTTTAATCACTTTGTTTTGGAGAGGAAGAGATCTCTGCGGATCTCTTCCTCTCCCAGTAGAACCCTCCCGAACATCTGTATCCAAAGTTATCTGAGAAAATAAATGTGAGCACATTTTGGCAGGTGCTGAGCTAGCAGCCCTTCTGCAGTGTGCCAAACATCATCAGAAAAACACTGATTTTAGAAGTGACGCTGCTTTATTCAGCGGTTTTTGCCAGTTTTGGTCACCTGGTTCGTTTGCTTTAGAGAGGAAGAGACCTCCACAGATAATTCGGCTCCCAGTACAAATCTCCAGAAAGACTGGAACTTATCAGAGAAACATGAAACATCTTCATTCATTGTTTTTACTGGCTAAAATCACCTTGTCCATTCGTTTGGAGAGGAAGAGACCTCTGTTGATAATTCAGCTGCTGTTAGAACGCTTCCTGAATATCTTTATCTTTAAAAAAAAAAAAGGGAAAAAAAGAGGCTACGTGTTATCAGGCACTTGGCTAGTATCGTCTGTGACAAGCCAGACAGCATCTGAGAAACACTGATTTGTAACATGATTCAGTGTTTTTATGGGTAGTAATCACCTGGTAAGTTTGTTTTGGAAAGAAAGAGACCTCTGCAGATAATTTGGCTTCAAAACAATAAACAACAAACAAACAATAAACACTAAAGGAATCTTAACCAGAAATGCATGTCTGGCAGATGTAAGTAGTTTCAGGTGGTTGCAATCTGCATTTCTCACCACTAGATACTACAAATCCTACACACTGCTCCTTTAAAGACACAACATTTAGGAGCCCAAGAATTAAGTTGAAGTAGAAATGCATTATTTCATTATTATTCACTTTTGTCTTCATTTGAGACACTTTTGTTACCACAGTAAAGCATAGTACACGCAGTGTCATCCTCGGACCCTTACTTGTGAGCATGATGAGGTTTTGCTGCATAAATCTGCACATTAATGATGAAAAACGGCGGAGCATTAGAGCTAAGTACCTCTTGTTTGCTATAAGCTATGGAAACCAAGCTCTAATGACGAGGGATGCTCGTGTTGCTGCAACACTGATGTTCTTGCTGTTATGTAAGGCAATTAAGCATGAACAATGGTGTTAATTCTAGGACTCATAATAAGCCAAAGTGTAAAGGTAAAATACACTGTTTATGCGCAAACAAACACACAAAGCACACTGGGTGAAGTCACAGCCAAACAAGCTCACAAACCTGAACTCAAACAAAACCCCACTAACCAACTGTGACTATTTACAATTCATTTTGAGCACTGCCTATGTTTGTTTTACGCCACAGCCAGATAAGAATCATGTCTTGTGACTGAAATGTAATTACACAAACTCAACTGTGAGGTCTTGTTTTACACATGAGCACTCCAAAACAGCACACAGATAATGCCTCTGATACCCCAAATTACAGCATGTTATTGTGATAATAGCATTTGTGTTGCCTCCATTAATACAGTGTCCACTGTCTCATTTGTACTGCAGATGATGTATTAGCTTTGTTAGCCGAATGCTTTCAATGAGCAGTCTGAAAAATCCATATCATCCCACCGTTATTATTTTATGAAATGGTCTGTTAAAAATCGGCTGCATTGCACCCCCAACCACAAGTCATTAATATTCATATCTGGAAGCACAACAGAACATCTCTTCTTGGCAACATTATCGATCCCCCCCTCATTTGCGTCCGAGAGTTTCTCCAGGTTCTTTGAACCAAGCTGCAGTCAATTAATGCCCCGCACATTACATTATTCAAGCTGCACCTCTTCCTTGCTTTTAATTCCTCCTGACATTTAATGAACAGAGATGCAGAACAATGGCGCGGTTGGATATGATTGCCGGAGGACAAAAAGGGTTCAGTATGTGCAAGAGGTGAAAAGATGAAGGTCTAAAGTTGAAATTTGCTTTTGTTCCTCAGGGGTCGAAACAAGTGGTCGGAATTTGAAGTAAAACACTTAAATGCAGTACAATAACTCCCTGAAATTTAGTGTAGTGGAGAAAAGGCTGAAAATGCTCCATTTTCTTTAGATTGCAACCAATGATCCCAAAACTTGGTCAAATAAATAAGTGCTTTTATTGATTAATCAATTATTTATATAATTGTGTAATGCGTAAATAATATGCTCAACCCAAAATGGCAATAAAGACACTTTTTTAAATAAATAATAGACCAGACCCTAGAGTTAGAAATCTAAATTACAAATATAAACATGCAAAACTTAACAAAAACTTCTCATAATAAGGACAATACAGAAGAAAATGTGATTTGTTCTTTTGTCTTCTTCATTCATACAACCTAATCTCACAACCTGACCTCAACTGTCCGACTAAAGATCACTCCTGAATAGGCTTGCTCTCATGCCATTATTAAAAGTTCAGTGCCATCATTGTGCTTGATTTAACAAAAATGCAAAATCCCCAAACGCTGGATCCTACATTTCCCACAATGCAATTCAGATAATTTCTCCAGGCCTATAGTGCACCAATGAGGGCAGCTTGTTCCATTTGTGACAGCCCCTCTGATCGGTGCCTTTGCTATGTCCTCTGCTACTGATGTGTCATTACAGGGCAGCAGACTGGATGAGCTCAATCAGGTGTCATTGGACACACCTGGGCCCGGTGTGTCACGTGCACAGGGGAAATGGTAATGCCGACCGGTAATGCTGTGTTTACCGTACAGCCGTGGATATCTCCTTACAATATTCATAAAATGGATTAAAAGTCGTTTTGGATTTTTGGGGGACCCTTATGGACGAAATGAATATCACTACAGGAGGAGTGGACACTTTCAGATCCTATGACAGCTTCAGCAACAGGTAGGAAACACTTTCCCCTCTCGTATTTTGAAAACAATTATTCATAGGCTACTTTGGCTACTTTGGCTACTTTGGCACTCGTGTTTAAAATGAACCGGACGTTTCTACTAACGGTTTTGGAGCTTGTTCATACCGACAAAAGTGACGTTAAGCTTATGTGTCAGTGCTTATGTTTTGATGCTTCACTCATCTTTAAGCTTTAACCGATCGCCGGTGTGTTTTGGGTAATTTCAATGCTGTGGCTTTGTTTATTTGAAACCCACTGTCCCATTAATTTGTGTTTCCCACCTCTCAGTGCAGGCGCCTCCCTCCGTGGTGACAGCTGGGGACTGTTCGTTATGTGTGAGGTGGTGCAAAACAGGTAAGGCTTTTAATTAAGAAAAGCACCAGAGAATGACTGTTTTTATTTTATTTTTTGACCTAAGTGAGGGACAAACAAATTTAAATGGTATTATTTTGTATTTAATTGAATCCTCCGGGACCCCTTATGCCCATTAGGTGATGTCAGGTCTCGTTCTCTATAGTTTGGCTGTAGTGATGCATATGGCATACATCTTGGCCAAGTTGTGTATGTTTTTTGGTTAGTTTTAGGATTTCAACCTCAACTCCCAGAATTATTCTATAATACAATGTGTAATCAAAATTGTTTCCTTCAGCCCCCTTGTGTCAATTTTTTTTTTTTTCAATAAAAACAGCAGCATTATGTAAACAAATTGGCACTTAAAGGGTTAAAATGCTGAAAATGAATGGATATATGGTATTTATGATCACGTCTGAAGTAATTTAAAACTTAACTAAAACAACAGTATTGTGGTACAGTGATTTTAAAGCAGCTCCAGCAAAGATCCCATTTTGTGTCCTGGGGGATCCCAAATAACATTTTTAAAGGGGTGACAGAAAGTTAAATAACCTCTGAGAGCAAATCGTGTAAGAGGGTTGGGAAATCTGCAAAATCACACCATTTATCATAGCTGTATCACAGCTCATAGCTTTCTGTAAAAACAGAAAAACAAAGTTTCCAATGGTCTTTTAACACATCATTTTTAAAGAGGATTTGCACTTTGCTTCAGGAATTAGATGCTAATCCCTGTGTTGTTTTCTTGTTGCATTGACTCCACCTAAGACATAAAAAACACAGTGGTCACAATCAAAGCAGTAAAGACAGAGATATTTTGTCTTTTAGTCTTTAATAAATGCAAAATCCCCAAACGCTAGATACTACATCTCCTACAATGCAATTCAGACTGAGAAAGCTAATTGTAATTTTTTTTTTTCCAGATTTATAATAGGGGTCGTCTGATATTAGTTTTTCAGGGCCGACAGGGAGTCAAATTATTATTACTTTATGAGACCAATAACATATATTTGGAACAGATATGCATTTACAATAAAAATGAATGCATTTTTGTGGAAATTTAGAATTTGGAGTATAACAAATATAACAAACTCCAACACAAAACTTTGTTGAAATGCACAGAGGCTCTACTTTCTATGGAAACTTAGGAAGGCTAAATTCCAGAGCAAGATCCTGGTTAACCTCTACAGAGGAGCAATGAAAAGCATACTGACTGGAAACATCATGAACTGGCATAGTACATGCACGGCCCAGGACAGGAAGGCTCTACAGCAGGTGATTCAAACTGCCCAGAACTTCACTGGTTCCCATCCACAGAGCATCAGTGACCTCGGTGAAGTGAGGTGTCTGCACAGAGCCCAAAGGATACTGAAAGACAGCAGCCACCCCAGCCACAGTCTGTTCACCCTGCTGCATTCTGGGAAAAGATACAGAAGTATCCGCTGCAGAACCACCAGACTACGGAGCAGCTTCTTTCCCCAGGCTTTGAGACTCCTCAACTCCTCCTTCAATGCCAAAAAGATGAAGCAGGATTGAGGGTCAACTTTAATTTAATTTCTTTTTAAACCACGTTTAAGAAAAATTACAAAATAAATCTACCTTCTACCTTCTTCTACCTTTCGCAAATGTTTAAACAAAACTGAACATTTAAACATCAAATACAGCAAGTCCCCGCAAGGTTTCTGGTAAAGTTAAGTGAAAATTAAAAAATAAATAATGAATGAATAAAAATAGCTCCCTGAGATTTATATAATAAAAGTTCCCCCCATGCTGACACTTTCTTTGCATGTAGTGTAGACTGTCTTCCCTGGTGTGTAATATGCATACTTTTTCATTAATTAATTTTATCGACAATCACTCAAATAAAACGCTGATACAGGTAATCATAAAAAATTCCGGCCCCGTTAATCGGCCAGGCCGATAATCTTATTCATAGTGAACCAGTGAGGGAAGCTTCCTAAATTTGTGACAGCCCCTCTGCTCGATTTCCTCTGCTACTACTGATTGTCGTGTCATTTCAGGGCAGCGGACTTGATGAGCCCAATCAGGAGTCACTGGACACACTTGGGCCCACTGCGCCCCGTGCACAGAGGAAGGGCAAAGAAGAAGAGCAGCAACAGTAAGTGTCTGGCTGGCAAACCTCCTCACTACACCTTTACTTTTATTGTTTTTGCAGCACAGCACCCTCACAGCACATCTTCACTTATCCACTCCCTACTCTACTGGTCGCAAAGTTATTTACAAGTAGACTGTGTGATAAGAGCTTCATTGTGAACTGAAAAATGAGCACACAAATTAGGACTTTTCAAACGATATAAAATTTGTTTCCATGTGGTTCTGAATCAGGCTTTCTTATCTCGCTTTCTTGGCCCCCCATAAAGAACAGCTGAAAAGCCTCTGTCAGACTATAAGTCGACATGAGGCACATTAAAATTATCTCCCTGACATCTCGATCACTCCAATCCACCTTTAATCGATGAG
This sequence comes from Plectropomus leopardus, assembly GCF_026936395.1. Taxonomy (NCBI): domain Eukaryota; kingdom Metazoa; phylum Chordata; class Actinopteri; order Perciformes; family Serranidae; genus Plectropomus; species Plectropomus leopardus. Next base: position 13,074,079 of record NC_142199.1, read on the forward strand.
GGATGATTTAGAATGGAATGCACATCCATCAATCTCATCCAACCATCCATTCTATACCCACATTTTCCTCTTCAGGGTCACGACGGGGGCTGGGGCCTATCCCAGCATGCTCCGCGCCAGTGATAGGCAAACGTGCATGAAATGCACATGTTTATGTAAAGTGATGAGGAAGATTGAGCATGTTCGAGCGGAACAATTTGCATCAAATCTATTAGAACGTCATTTGATGTTGTAATGGCTGCCAAATGCGTTGGCATGTATTCAATAGACACCATTGGAAGGGAATATGTACTTAAACTCCTCACTCTGACAAAAATACGACTGGAGAAGAAACCAAAAACATAAAAAAAAAAATCAAAGAGCATGTATTCAGGGCTCTGAAGTGACAGTAATCCATATCAGGAGTCCATAAGCTGTGGAGCCCCAACCATGAATGAAGCACCATTATGAGGGGTGACTTTGTCTGTCAGTACACCCCCACTTCCTGACTGAAGTGTAGTCTGTTACTGAGCTTTACCCCAGGGGCAATCTTATGATGCTGGCTCGCCAAACAGAGCAGCTTGCTATGAAACCATGGACATTGAACCCCTATCCTGTTGTTCGCTTGGCACACAGTTTAAACAGCAAGCTGGTGACCCAATTTTTGCATCAGAACATCAGAAGTATTTAGTTATGGGATGTACTGTGTTGAATCTGTTGTTGTGAGAGCAGCCTCTCAGGTATAGAGGATAAAAACTGCTGTATGAAAGGAAAAATCCTGCCTCATTTCAAATGCTAAAACCGTCCTCTGACAATATATTTGTGAATTTTCTGGGTCTATTTTGTTGTTTGTTTGTTGTAGACAATGTTGCATTACACTGAGGTGTTTTCAGAAAGTCTGCCACCATTTTGCACTAATGTTCATATCCGAAAGCACAAAGCCACGATAGACCAGAATGCAGTGCAGCCAGAGAAGTATGGTTTCTTCTGTCTGGACATAAAAAAAAAAAAAGTTTTACAAACTTGTCAAAATGGTATTGCTGTTAATTTCATGCATATGTCGCAGATGTACGTTCTGCACACTTTTTTGTACATTTTCTTTTGAAAAGAAATGCCCCAGAATTTGTACATATCCCATGTAATGATGAACAAGTGATTTGCACGCAATACACCTATTTTGAATGGCTGACTACAGGGGGGTGCTTTTATTGCCTTATAATGGGCTTTAAATTAACTGACCTGGGTTTTAATATGGAATTTTTAAGGTTTTTTTCTTTCTTTTAATACTTATGGTCCGCTTGTGGCTGTGGCTTTCGTAGCACTCATTTAAAGCGCTGCATTTGAACCCAAACCTAACCCCAAACTTTGAATGGAAAGTCCTTGGAGAAAGTTCAGCCCGTTCTCATTCTGAAGTTGTCAAATACCACCGCTTTTGGCATACAGATGCCTAAAAGTCACCTTTCACATCGGCATGATACACTGCTAGACGGCTTTAGCTGAGAGTGCAGCTGGAAAGACCCATTCATGGTGTTGTTATTTGCTGCCAGACGGCTGGACAGCACCAGCGGTGGAGGCATGATATGTAGCCGTACAGCGTCAGTTGAATGCGACTGGATGCAATCTGTCGTGTCTGCATAATACGCTGCTGGCCGGCCTTTCTGTTCCTAAATAATTTATGATTGGTACGTAAATCAGGGTGTTTGGAAATGTTGTGTGTGCTGTTTTAAGCAATAAATTGAGTTGCTTTACTATTGTGATGGGTTGTTGAGGTCTCAAATTATTGTTTACAGGGTGACCTTACCCACTGTAGACACAGGTTCAAGTTTCCAGATTAATGTGGTGGAATTGCACATCCAGGAAACTATCTATCGGAACTTTTTCTTTGGTAAATTGAGGCATGCATGCCAAGTTGGAATCTCCAGTCATTAAAATTGGTTTGTTGACTTCTTGGTGCCAGATCTTATGTGTTCAGTTTTTGGGTGAACTGTGGGGTCCCGGTTTAGAGCCACTCGAGATCCCAAAGATACCTTTTCATACAAACGATTGTGTGAGCATTTTTCATAGGATATAATGCCACCTGTTGTATGAGGATACGTTAGGAAGTTAAGGGGTGTTGTCGGCGAAATGTATGCAGTCACTTTAGCTGGACTACAAATCAACAAGGGTACAGTGTGAGAAAGTAAATTACAGCACTTTATCACCAAATAGCTCCTGTAATGCATTGAACATCTCATATTGATGATATATAACACTAAAAGTATCTAAAGGGAGGAATGTACAAGGCATTTTATTGCAGACAGTATGGTGCCTTGAAAATGGATGGGGAGTAATAGAGGGAAATGTAGAGTGTGAGGGAGATCATAACCAACTGATGGATTAAATGGTGGATAACGGAGCAAGTGCAGACACAGATTTCATGAACAGTATTGATTTGTTCTGTTCTCTTGAAAATATTTTTTTTCCTTTTTAAATCACTGGGGAAGAATTACTTGTTAATGAAGTTCAGAACATCCTAAGAATAAATCTTATTAAATCCTGTCTGATCATAAAAGGGAACCACATTGAATTAGAGTCTTCGGTTTTGAGACAACTCGATTGAGGATAATCCTTTGACGTCATTTCTCTCACATGATACGACCCCCATCACCACATGACATTGAGCAGCTAAATATTCCCAATTTGATTTATATGTCTGTGCAGAGGTGTGACACAGAGTGGAAAATGCAAACTTTAAAAATATATAAAGGAAGCGGCTTGACCTTTCTGATGTCTAGACACACGTGAGAGTTAAATGTAGCTCTAACATTTGGACAGCGATGTTACACTGAAGGCATACCAGATGCCACAATGTGTCTGCTTTATTAAAACCATGTGGACTTCAAAGAAATGTCTGCAGATGATTATAATTTGGTTCTATAACATGTTTCATTAGTTAGAGGAGGAACACCTGATATAAAATCCTGTGTTTTTTTTCTCTGTAGCATTGAACATCCATGACCAAATGACAGTTAAAGTGGCTCCCTGTTGCATTAGTTCCTGCAGTATCTGAATCTGTCTGATCTGTAAAAAAAAAATAGGGTTAGCACTAATCTTAGTGACAAAATTATGTGTTTCCTTCTGTTTTATCAATAAAAGCCACTGCGTGCTTCACTAAATGATTTTGATTTGGACGAACAGCTGTAGAAAATGTTGTGATTGCATCAGTTTCACCAGATAATACATATTTACCATTTTCCTGTGAATCCCTCATGAGGGTGACGGCATTTAAAACCTGTGTGGCAACGGCAGAGTCTGCCACTAGCAATAAAAGATAATATAAAGAAAGTTCATGACTGAATGTAAAACACTGAATGGCTTTTGCACAAAAAAAACCCAAAACAAAACTGGGTTTTATTTTGTGAAAAGGAGTACACTTAAAGTTTAACGTTTTGCAAAATTCTTTTGTCGGTGGGTGGGGTTTTCTTTCCATTTGATTGACAGTGGCTTGGCAATGAAAGCAAAGAAAAACAAAGTAGGCTTTCAACATTATACAGACCCCCAAAAAGTGTAATTTATGTTGCTTCTCCTCCTTTTATCCTTAGGCAGTTTGTAAAAACTTTGGCCTGAATTCTTTCTGAATCTGTGCAATTGATTACACAGCAGCTCTTAACTTTTTAGCATGACTTTTTTATCCCCATGTGAGAACATCATTGGCGATGCTGAATGTTTGTGTGAACCATGACTGTAAACTTGCGCGCACAGTAATGTCACATTTTAGTCAATAAGGCCTGTTATTTTGCAGATTGAATGTTTGTTGTGAATTCAGCTGTTTATATGAAGTTCACCGTTACATTTCTGCCAGGTGTTAGGTGCTCATTCTGCCCTGTTTACACATTACCTCGAGCAGAGCACAAACTCACGTATATAGATATAGAAGGCACCGACATGTGAGAGTCCACATGACCTTTTTCACGTTTGAAAGTATTGCTCATACATTATGAGGAAAATAAATAAATAAACAAACAAGCTCAATGAACCTCATCCCAGAAGTGCCATATCCCTCCTCTATGGATTCAATGAATTGTAATGTACAGGCGAGGAAAAGCCCATTCATGCAGAGTAATATATACGTGGCATATATGCATGGCCACATGAGATTCCTCTTTGTTACATCTTGGAAACACAGCACGAGCTTGCCTCTAACATCTGCAACAAGAAGGACGAGCGAGAGAGCAACACCCTCTAAGACAGAGAGTCACAAGTCTCACTTGTGCTCCTGACATTAGAACAAATTTCCTCGTGATCACACTGCAGAAATATGAGATGGTAGCCCAAAGTGTTTCTAATAATATTACAAGCTAATGACCCATTTCGAAAAAGTGCCTGGCCCGGCCCACTTGGAACATTGAACAGGATCACTGATGGGCTTTCATGGCTCGAGAAGACGCGCACAAGCTTCCTCCATTGAATGATGGTGCAATTAAATGTTTCATAGTGTGCCAACATCAGTACTACCACTGCAGTGGATCCCAGCTCCCTTCTGCCTCAAAGAGCTGTCATGCAAAGCACAAAGAGATGAGATGTAAGCCTATTTCTTATTTCTGTTTTTTTTTTCTCCATTCTGTTTTCTTCTGTTTGCCTCATTTTTAACTTTGCCCAACTTTCCCTTTCTCTCCCTCTTTGTCTCTGCACTCCAGAAGTACATCTAAGTCATATCAATTAGAGAAGTAAACTTTCAACCTTTGCTCTTAAAATGATCTCTGTATGCACTGCATAATGCACGTAAACCTCTCGCTCTGTACTTCCCTCCCTCAGTTGTGTGTATAAGGTGTTAAGACCAAAAAAATAGGGGTGGAAAAAACAAATGCAGATTAAATTGCTACTCCTCTTTTAATCACAGTATATCCAGCGTATTGCAAAACATCACATCAGAAATGACTTTTTTTTTTGCTAAATGCAAGGTATCTACAGGAAACAGATTGCGATTCTTCTTTGTTCCTTTGAGGAATTCTTAGATCACGGGTATGTGGTTGGACAGTCCGTGATCAAAACTACAGTGTGGCGAGAAAACAGATAAAAAATACATCTTGCAATGTACAAATGTGTTTGGATGCTTAAAAAAAAAACCAAAAAAAAAACAAGACAGGAGCGAGTGCAGAACGCATGAAAAGATCAGGCTTTGTACTGTATTTGCCTTGTGCATTGGGCAACATGTATGATTAAACATGCTGCCTTGAGCTGTTTGTGCTTTTAAAACTCAGCCATCATAATGAATTCATATCCATAAGTTTACATTTAAGTCATGAACTCTGAGGAACTTCTCACTTTCTGCAGTAGTCCATCTGCTAGCATAAATGGAGTGAACCACTGACATATTCTTCATGACAAGATGCCTTAAGGGCTGCAAGTGACGCACATGTTCTTATATGTAATTTCATTAGTTACTGGGTTAGCTATTATGACAAAGCAACCACATGAAATGGTGTCTTGTTTAGCCTGTGGCATTACATTTTTTTAAAAAATGGATGCAATGATATTTAAAGTGTTTTTTCACAGGGAGGTTAAGCAAGGATTCCAAATGTTATGCAGGCTGGGGCTATTCTATGTAGATTTGGGAGGATACAGAGGTCAAACAGTTATTGCAGCACTGAAGTCGGCCTGATGAGTTTTGCAGTAACAAACATTGGGTCAAAAAGTTGTAAAGTCAAAAAGTGTTTTGGCAGATGCCTTTTTTCAAACTTAAAAAACTATATTCATCAAAGAGCTCTCTTTAATTTCAACCCCAAAAAACAACTTTAAAACCAGAGATAATAAGTCAAACGGGTTAGGACAGAATAGGCAATTTGACAAACCCACAAATTGTAAGGCTTTCCAACGGGGTGTCATTTGGCAGTTCCACAGAGGAGTACTGTACATCTGGCTCAGCTCTTTGTTTGAAGAGCGGCCTGAGGCAAACTAAGTGGCCGCTTTGGACTACAGGGCCATTAAGTGGATCCCAAAGGCAGCCAAGTCGCCAGACAAAAATGTTGGCATTGTACTTTGCAATCCACAGATATGTTACATTTGTATTCTTCATACCTATCATAACAAAAATTCTAAAATGATGTAATTCAGATTGCGTGCATATGAACTGAGTTTCTCATCATGAGGCAAAGGGGATGGTGGACGACATGAGCCTTTGGCAAGACAGCTGCCCAACATCAGACAGCAAAAGACGACGGTTTGAAACCAAGAAAACTGGGTTATTTTTCACGAGAAGTTCAGATTTCCAACCGTGTTTTTAGCAACTATGCCAAGAATATTTCAACAAGAGTTCAGGACATTTCCAGTCATATTGGTACTGACAAAATTGATTTTTTTTAAATGTGAGGTCAGGACATTTCAACCCAAGTTTGTAGCAAAAAAATGGTATCATAACTAGAGTTTGAGACATTTCCAGCTGTGTTTGAGTCTTGCCGAAACAGGATCTGGCACCATGTTGAGACCAGAACCTATTTAATTGGATCCGTCACTTCCTGTGTCACTATGAAAATATGTAAATACAGATTTTTTTTGTCTAATATTTAATGTTAGCTTTCTTTTGAGTCTTATCTCCCATTGAAATCACACAACAAACGTGTTTGCCTATTTTAGATTTTAGGCAAGAGAGAGGGGAGAGAGAGAGAGAGAGAGGTCATGCACAGATTTTGTGCACCTCACGTGGACTGTTTGAATTAAGACCTCAGCGGCAGGGAGGAAACTGGTAAAATAGAAAATCAAGTTTGTTGAATTTCCTCAAACTAGCTAGCTAGTCGGACCCTAAGCAGGCCAAAGTCATTTCAGGGGATCAACAGTGTGGAGACCCCAGTGAGGTCATGGATTGCAAAAAGGACATAGACCTGCCCGAGACACAAGGAGTTCAGGAAACAAGCAGGGGAACCGAAGCCAGGGGCGCTGTGGATGTTTTATGGGCCGTTTTGAACAAATACGCATGAAGATGGGAAACAGATTTTGTTATTCTCTGCCGTGTCTGTATTGATTATTGATTTGGAGGGTGGCGATAATATGATTAATGCAACGTATGCTGTCATGTCCTTTAATGTTTTTTTGTGTCTTCATATTTTTAGAGCACAATTAATGTGAGCCTCACAGGCAAGTGAGCGTTTTAGCTGTAAGATTGTGACATGATGACTGACGCCTGTGGCTTTATTAAAAGTGGAGTGTTGGTGTGGCGCTGTCCGTAGTACTGAAACAGGATGGAGGTACAGATTGACAGATGTCACTTAGTCTGCTTGTTCATTGTGGTTCCAAAAAGAGACAAAGTTAGGAGAGAAGGCATGCACTGTAAACTGTGAGCAGCTGTTTCTGTGCGGCTCATCCTGCTGATTTTGAATGCACAGAATGTTTTGATTAATAAATCCATATCTATATTTCTCTGTTAGTGAAGACAGTGTGTTGTGATGCTTTGTGTGATTTTTATATTAACAAACCGTTGGGACATTTATAGCCATGTTTGTGGGGATAGAAACCTGTTTTTTTTTAAGAGTTCCAGACATTTCAAGCAATGTTTGTAGAGACACAGCCGCATTTTTTTTAGTGTTTTACTCATAGGGATTATTTTTATTGTTAAATTGTTAAAAATACAATTGATTTGAAATTAATTATAGTTATACACAAATTCAGTAAATACATATTTTAAATCAACTGTAATATAATTAATGAAAGTCCCAAATAACAATGAGCAAAGCTGCTGCATGTCATCATTAATCGCCGTGAGCTTCTGTCTAGTTTCCAGTGTCCCTAAAAATGGCCGCTCGTTAGAAGACTTGTTTATGCTTTGCTAAAATCTAAGTGACACATTTTAACTTCTCTGGCACAAATCAACAGACCTGTCCCAGAAGTCCGTCCAAAGCATGAATCACTTGTGACTCATAGGTCACATCCCCCAACTGTCTGGAGTTTCCCACTCTCAGTCTTAGTGACACACTTCCACTGGGTGTTTGGAGCTTAAGACCATCCCTTGGTGAAATCACTAAGTCCCTTAAGTCTCTTATGTGGATTTCTGAAGCCTCTTATTTGGAATTATAGCCAGTACTTAATCTGGTGGATTTAAGAGGAAAGGATTGCTCTCAAAGAAAGGGAAAATATTGTGCTTAACAGAAGAAAAACATCATTTTCTCTAACACAGAGAATTAAAAAATAACTGAATTTTCGGACTGTTCATCTTGAAATGGCAAACCTGTGAGGTTAATGTTTGAGTCATTTCCAATTCATTGTTTTCATCCTCACAGTAATACACTTCCTGATATCTGCTACAATAGCAGATGTTGAAGACAAAATCCGCCCCAGCTTTCACCTGCCATCTTTGAACTTGAACTACTTTCATCCCTCCGACTTAGAGAACAGAATCTAGCATACACTTACAACGGTTTGCAGAATTTCCCGATATATGTTTTTTTTTTTTTTTTTTTACTTCAGCAAACTTTAAATTCATGCAACAATATCTGAGCATCCTTGGCTCTGGGCCTCGTGTGTTCCTGTTGTTGTACTCTTGACGTTAGAAGTCAAAACAATTAAGTCAGTCTTCACCCATAGGCCTGTGTTGTATGGAGGCTGCGAGACTTTTACAGAGTAGGCAAATTTAAACACATATATTTTTCCACACAGAACAGGCACACAGGCACTTTTTTTCCTTTTTCAAAGATCTGGGACATATTAAATATTTATCTCTACTGTGGTTTTAAAATCCACCTTACAGCCTGTGAAAAAAATCCCTAATTAGCAGTAGTTTTAAACAGAACTATGTATAATATGACTGCACAAGTTGTTTCACAAGAAGATGATGTATTTTTTCTTTTTTTTTTTTTCTTTTTTTTAATCCTCCAGAGGGTTCAGGATGTAATCAAGGATGGTTTTATAAAGCACAGTGATTGCAGTACCTGCACCTGTAATAAATGTCAGCTTTTGCAGGAGAGCACAGTAAATAGTGGTGGCAGGGGAAGGAGGAACACACACACACACACAATCAGGAACAAGACAGGGTCATCGGTTTGGTTTATGTTGTTTTTGCTCAGCTGAAACTGAGATCTGCGTCCATATTGTACATTTACATACCACACAAAGCACATAGGAAAGCAAACGGGTCCCAGCTTGCTCAGGAATGACTGCTACGGCTTGACGCTACATGGCCCAGTACACATGGCTGCATAGAATGGGAGCATGGTTGCTTGTGTGTTTGTTTCTCTGTGTCTGTGTGTGTGTGTGCGTAGGCCCCCCCGGAGTTTGTCGTTTCACGCTTATTTAAGCCAGCATGTGCTTTTTCAATACCACCCACCGCAAATCTCGCAGCCCGGGCTAATTTGTTCCTGATGACAACATCACACACTCCTACATGCCTCACAAACACACACTTTTTTTTTAAGATTATTTTTTTCGGGCTTTTTGCCTTCATTGACAGAACAGTTGTAAGCGTGAAAGGGGGAGAGAGTGATGAGATGACATGCAGCAAAGGGCAGAGGCCGCAGGATGCAGCCTTTGTATACGGGGCGCCGCTCTACCAACTGAGCTACTGGTCGCCCTGACAACGGGGTATTTTTTAAAAAGAGGTCAGGAAATTTTCAGCCCTGTTTGTAGTGACAACCGGGTATTTTTTAATGAGAGGTTGGGGCATTTTTCATAGTGTTTGTAGTGACAAAATGTGGTATTATTTAAACAAGAGGTTGGGGCAAGCAGCAGACAGCAGCAGACCACTGTTTAAGACCAACCAGGTATTTTTTCACAAGAGTATGGCACATTTCTAGCCATGTTTATTGTAATGATTCGGATATTTTGTTTTTTAACGACAGACTGGGTTAATTCCAGGGGTGTTTGTAGCAACAAAACTGGGTATTTTCAAGAAGAGTTCAGGACATGTCCAGCCATTTTAGTAGCAACAAAAAGTTCATGTTTTGTTTTTCTTGACAGAAAGTCAAACATAAGGGAAGTGGTAGAGTGTTTGTGGAGAGCATTTGAGTATCAGAAAAATGAAAAGAGAAATGCCATCTGGAGCACAACACAAAAAAAAGGAGAAGACAAAATTTCAGCCAGGGTGCCAACTGTGCTAGTTTTGGCACTGTCAGAAAGTAGTGGTGCGTATGTTTTTTGTTTTTTTTTTCAGTCCAACTTTACAATTAGATTAATATTTGGTGTAAAGACTGAACTCCTGCCTCCACAAACAATCTGTCGGACACATGTGAGCTTTGCACACGTTGCATGCAGACCCTTGCTCTCCCCAGCTTTGCACACAGACAAATGTGAGTCCAACCGACACAGTGAATCATGCCCAAATCCCCTTGGAGCATTTTTGTCTTTTTTTTGTGTGGGATATATGATGTGTTCAACGGGTGAACAGAACACTGTTCAGGCTTTTGACACTGCATTGTCATCCACCCTGGTGCTAGTGGGCTCCGGCTCCGGTTATCCGCTGCGCGCTAGGTCACACGCTACAGCAGGAGTCCCCCAACACACACACATCCAAAGGTGCACAAGGATAAGGGGATTTGTGTAACTGGATACACACACTTCTTCTCAGCGGGAGCTCGAGCCTGCTGTCAGTTTGGTGAAAGGAGGCGGCGAGCCCCTGGAGTTTGGCCTCTTCTTTCCCTATCTTCCGCCGGATTCTCCCCAATTCTCCTCACCTCTCTCTCTCCGTCTTTTACACAAACTCGCTCTCAATCCTGCTCCTTCACTCACCATCCCCCCGTCTCTTTTTCCACTCCCACTCAATCACTCGCTCATTTCTTCCCTTCAACACACACAAAACCAAAAATGCGGCCCATGCCCCTATCTGTCCCGTGCTCGGTGAGTTTAAAGCATCCTCACATGCAGCCTCTTCCGCTCCATCACCCTCTGGGCTATTTTTAGCCACCTTGCAGCACCTACACAAATGAGCCTCCTCCAACTTAACCGGAATCTGATTATGCGGCACCCTCGGAAACTTAGACGAGGAGAGGAGTAAATCTCCAAAGATCGAATCTCTTTGATACACTGGGCTTATGTTGCAAAACAGGTCCCTAAATTCTCCAGGAGATGTGACTGCAGTGCTTTCTGTGTTCTCCAGGTCTCAACAGTTTCTCTTCTGCCTGATTCCCTTTGTGTGTGAAGACACTAAAGTCACTCAGGCATTTAAACTATGTCCCTTTAGCTGTTTCTTGTCAACCACTGTTACAGCATGTACACGTGAACCCAGAGGGCACTTTATGGCTTTTCTCCTAAACACTTTCTCTTATTTTTGCTGTTTTTTTTAGTTACAGGCGTCTGGCTGTTTTTTCCAACGTGCGTCACGGGGTGCCAGCACCGGAGGACATAAATGAGAGGTTGACCTTTTGTTGGCGTCTCACTTTTATTTAATGTTGCTCCAGCTTTTCAGCATTATGTATTTTTGGAATGCGCTCACCTCGTTTGCTTTGGAAAAATAGGATCATCTCATTCAAGAGTAGAAGTGTGCATGCTTGTACTTGCAAAGGCTGACTTCACTGGTGAATATGAATGAATGAAGCCATGACCTAGAATTACAACAACAACAGAGTGCAAAACAGTTGGGAAAAAATCAGTTTTTCCGTACCTGGTCAAAAAGAGGTCAAATATGAGGCATTTGAGGCATTTCCGCAGAGGGCCTACAGCTTATCATGATTGTTATTTTCTAAGTAAGGGTGATAGAAAAGGTGTCATCTGTTTGGCTGGCTAATTTTTTTTCACAAGTGTGGCTCAAATAACAATGGCAGCTGCCATTTTGGCAATCGCAGTACCCATTGACAGTTGTCTGACAATGATAAAGCCTCTGGAGATCATGGCAAATATTTCATAGGTGTAATCAGCCGATATGCGGGCCAAGACTTCCTCTTTCAGGCACCACTCATTGTTTACAGATTGATGAGCAAATTGAGACAGGTCCAGACAACATTTTGGCTAATCTCATAAACAGATAGCTGCATAATAATACGAAAAAGAAAATGTTGTGCAAAAAAATGCATTAACCCAAGTGATATTTTAAAAAAGTTAGATAATTTGTCAGACAATAGCCAAAGGGTTTCTGATATTGCTTTCTGTCCCGTGCCATGTCATGTTTGAACGGCCCAAGATTTCGAAGCCCCATTAGTCTGAAAAATGTCCCATCAGACCCAAAGCCAGTTTCTTCGACAGCCCATTATCCCATAAACAAACAACCTTCGCTTTGAAGTCCTGATACTCTGAAAACTCACACTCCCTGCAGTTATGTTTCAGTTTCCCAACGGCGTTTAAACCATCGATTCAAGGTGTTTTTACCAAACCTTTGAAGTGTTTCTCATCTGTGTTTGAGCCACCAAACATTGGTGTTTTTCATAGCCCCATCCTTGCTTTTCCAGCAACTTTTGTGCCAGCAAATGTTGGTATTTTAAGCCAAAACATGATCTTTTCTTGGCCATAACCACGTGTTTTTGTGCCTTAACCTAACCACTTGTTCACCAAAGTGTTGTTGACAGATGTAACATATCCGTGGTTTAAAGTAATGTACAATGCAAACATGTTTTCTGGCAATTGGGTTGTGTACTTACAGGAAGTGTGTATCTTTTGGAGGCATTTGTTTTTAAGATAACATACTGTACTGTCAGAGAAGAGGCTTTCAGTGCAAGGGGCCTTTGAAATTTTGCACCTTTGAAATGGCAGTGCTCTGCGGGCCAAATTATACGACGTCAACATGATGTCTGCTTGAGATGTTCAGAAGACATTGGATTTGGATTGCTTCAGAACTCCACTTAAAACCAACGAAACATCAACATCGTCTGTCGTCAGTATTTTACGTCAAATTTACACTGGCATGTGATGTCCTATCATTGAATTTCGGTTGCCCCAAATGTCACAACCTTAATATAACTAAATATGAATATCCTAGGATGTTTGGGGGGTACATATTTAAAATGCAACCCACAAATTTGACTAAATAAAATAAAATAAATTATTCCTACACAGATCGGATAGAAATTGAAGTGTATGCCAGCATAACCTCATCCCAACATATGGAAACAAAATGTCTAAATCTAAACCTAAGAGGTTTGAAACTGGCTTATCTCATTAAGAAACCAGCAAACGTATAATGATTCTTCAGCTCGCGAGCAAAAAAAAATGCTTCTTAAAGCAGTTTGATTGTGGCCAAAGGTGATGGATGATCTCATAAAAACGGCCGGCATTACATCCAAATGACCATGATATTGCTTTGAAAAAAGTTGTCTGTGGGTAATGGCTCAGAAGAAGGGGAGATTCACTCTTAATGGCTGCTTTCAAGTGCTGTTTGGAGCATGCAAAAACAAGCCTTTCTTTATCATGTTTGTCTCAAGGACTTTGTGGCATGAAGGCAGAGGGTTACATAAATTTAAAGTTTATTATACACAACAGGAGCTACAGGTGTGCAGGAGTCACTGTGACTTCAGGGCAGGTTTGTGCTAAATCATGGATAAAATATGAAATACAGTGACAAGCCTTGTTCCCTTATGTGTCAAGATAATGAGGCTCTGCAAGGTTATGCATAGGATTACACCAAAGGAGCTTTTATATTATTTCAGATCTCCACGTGTGGCTTTTGCAAGGCGACGCTCCCTTTTGTCTTTCAAGGGCTACAAAATTTGGTACCAGTGCATGAAAATGTCAAGTGTCAATTACAGATAAATGAATGAAATACTGGTGTCATCGGGTTTCCTCGCTGCACGCTCAATACACAGTTAGGAAGTGAGATGAGGAGAGAGGGATGCCAGCTGCAATGTAATATACAATTAAGAGCTCCACTGTTTGCTGCCAAAATATGAAATGAGAGATTTAATGTAATTGCAAGGTGTGTGAGCCACGGCGTCCTGAGCGGGGGACTGTGATGCTCAGCCTCCGGGTCGCCGCTTATTTCACGACTCAGCCACCCTTTTTAGTTGTCACCTGTTTGAACAGAAGCACTGTTGTTTTAATCAACAAATGTGTCCAAACTGGCTTCCTACAGGCTTACGCAACCACTCAGTCGCAGGTGCTTCAGTCTATTTTTAATTTTTCATTGTGTTGGCTAATAAATGGGCCCACTGACTGTGCTTTTGACAGTTTCAACACAAAGAATTGAGTCCACATGATGCATAATTTACTTAATAGGCTTTGTTGCCATAGAAATAAGTTATATTAACTTTTTGTGCTTTTATTCTGTGTCATGCTTCAATTTTAAATACCTAGCTTCTGCTGCATGATATTTGCAGAAGGTTTTATTCTGTTTCATCCCTTATTTGTCATGTACAAGTCCCATATTGGGTTGAATCTGTGACTATGGTTACATGCACACCAGTATTTCACTATTATTCTGAATATGAAAATTTTCATAATTTCATATGGGTCAATGAGCATTCTGAATTAGGCCTTATTCAGAATATAGTATTTTCCAATTAAGAAAATGGAATATGTTGGAATTATTCACGTTTGAAGAGCTTCATTTGGAAATGTGGAGAGCAAATTCTCAATATGCATCTTGGTTTGGGTTTTCACTGCTGGTTGTGTCACACAGCCTCTTGCTTGTTGGTCAGCTCTGTGCCTTGTTCAAAACCAACAAACCGTACCGAACATTTGCAAGGTTGGTGTACGGATGCATGCCCAAGTGATAATTCCACAATTCTGGACAGAAGGATATCAGATTTTTGGATGTGAGCACATATTGTAACGCCAACCTTCACAAGCAGGTTGAATGAAAGTGGGAGACTGTGATTGTATGGTCAAATAAGTACGCCACAGGTGGAAAACTTAAAAAAAAAAAAAAAAAAAAAAAAAAATCCTTTTTTTATGCAAAGAAGTGAAATGGCTCAAGAGCCTTCAGCTGTTCCACTCTTGATATTTTGACATGATGAATTACATGTTATGGGCATATTAATTGGAGTATGCATTGCTGCATCAAAACAGGAGCATTAGTGGTGTATTTTTTTTCATTCGCTATGTAAATAGCTATGTGGAAATTTTGTATTTTTTGGAATAAGGACAAAACCTGGAATATCGTGTGTATGTTAACATAGTCACTTTTTCTTATTTTAAATGATTTCTTTTAAATATTGGAGAAATGTAGCAGGTACATGGTATTTATGACAAAATGAAAAAAAATAAAATCTGGTAACATTTCTACTTTTCCCCAGAGTCCTATATTTCCAAGTTCAATATTCTGTTTACCCTTTTAATGCGTTTGGTCAAGTTATAATGCTGGTAGAAACTAGTAATAATATTAATTTTAATAAACTCACTAACCCTCTGTACTAATCTTAACCTGATTAGAAATGGCAACAAACAATTTAATAATGTTTGTTTTTTTGTGTTTCTTGCCCTCCTTTAATTGAAGGGGACACTTTAGGTGATGAGGGTACAGATTTTAGCTTATATTGCCATGAAACTACCCAATTTTTCAGATTTTTTCATGTTTGAATATGAAAACTATGCATCATCTATTTAAATATGTATTTTTTTGCACACATTTTCAGAACAAAAATCAGAACACTAGATAAAGCCAGGTTTAAAAATAAGAGGCAAAGGTTTTTACAGAGTGGACTTTGGATATCTCTTTTTACTGCTCCATGGAGCAGAAAATACTGTAAACAGTCATAAAAAATGATTTTCACCATGTTTTGGGGCTAAAATGTTCTACGAATTCAAAGAAACCTGTCTGTAAATACTTTCAGAATATTGAAAGGAATAGAATTACAAAGCCAGGTGTATGTAAGTTCCACTATTGATTTCTGAACCCACTCATCTTGAGAAAACTAACTAATATATATAATGGTGAAACATCCCCAGGTGATTACTAGCATTAAGACAATCATACATTATTTTTGTATTTCATTTTTTCTGAAATGTTATATTTAAATGTGCAAATAATAGATTATCTAATTAAATATGTGTTTTTTGCACAAATTTTCAGAACAAAAATATAAACTGAAAAAAGAATAAGCCCCTAATTGTGTATTTTGGGCATTTTCTTTTCACTAGTCTGAAAGCTTTGGAAGGAAAATCCCCAAAGTACAAATGCATTTTTACCTGGGATGTCTGGCCTTGGTATACTAATTATAATCATTGTAATTTTAGAAATATGTTCACGAGATGTTCTCCATACAAAAAGAGAAACTATCGGGGCATTTTAGTAGCTGACTGGGTAGAGTCCAGTGCAGTTTCATAACTCTCCGAATCATGATTTTCGTCCCCCCACCTAACCCGAGCCAATGTCATATTAAATGAGTGCAGAGCTGGGGAACATCTTTTTCAAGTTCACGCCGTGCTACAGAGCAAGGAAACATAGTGTGCTGGGAACATGTTCCCAGCATTTGCCAAATATATCTGGGGAACATAGGAACCTTGAAATATAGGAATGACCCCCTGTTTTCCATTATTTTTGCAAGATAAGAACTCATATTGATTAATTTTGTCAAACCTCCTTAGACACTTAAAGACAATAAACATTTAAACCTGATAATTTGCACCATGATAACAGGCTGAGCAGTCAGAGGATGCCTGAGCATGCAGCAGAAACATAAACAGTCTCCTGTTTATAGAAGAAGATGAGCACATCTCGTGGCTCTGCAGCTGCTGTGCGGTTTGCATAACTTGGGCCAAATAAAACTTGATTATTCTTGTCAGCTAGTTACTGTACTGTACTCTCACTGCAAGTTTTCAATATGGATTTTTATGATTAATTACAATTTGGGAGGGGAACAAAACTCGACACATCCCACACACTGCTCAAAGGTAGCTGGGTAAAATATATTATCTACTACAAATCAATAGTAAGTGCAAGTGCATGAGCAGAAAATATTTACATATTTTAGATTTGTTAGCTGCTGGAAATGCCAGCTCAGTGGTACCTCAACTATTCCCAAATGTCAACCTCCGAACTGTCATATTATGCCACATTTAATCATTTCCATCACAGCATGAGCTTGCACCTTTAAGCTGAATACTTGTGCTGTTTGAGTCTATTGATAAAATGACGCTTCAATAAAAGAGGAAAACATGGTCAAAGTTTGCGAGGTGACATGTTTTGAGGAATCATTCCCTGACACAGACTTCTATATCCACCTTGCTTTGGGTGTCAGGTGATTGGCAGTAGGCAGAGTGTAACCTAATGCTGCACTGATATGAGGACACTCAACTGTGGCACAATGAAATAATGATTAAACAAACTCTGACAAACCCAAATTAAGGTTTCATGTTTACTATGATGGATTACCTAGCTGGAGCTGTGGTAATTTTCAAGTTGTTTCAAGTGCAGAATTGAATGGCAGCAAATAGCTCCTTCTGAAGGGATGAAAACAAGCCTCGATATCTTGGGGGGGAAAAAAATCCTTTAAGCCTGCAATCTCAATGATTGATTTTTCTTTTTCTTAATTCTGTGCTTTGTGCCGTTGAGAGGCTCTGTCCCACAGTCACAGGGTAATGATTTCGGTTCAGAAAAGAACTTAAAGAAAAATGAGGCCGCATGTATTGATCATTACTGCCTGATGAAGCGCTCAAAGAGTCAACTAAAGTGAGAAGAGAGTAAACTGAGGAGGTAGTAAGCAGGCTATTACCATTTAAATTAAGACCTCACCCACTTGCAACAGCCCGACTGCCACAAGAGGGACAGTCTCATTCTCCAGATTTATCGAAAAGGGCTGTGAAGGACCCAGCAAGGTTTCATTGAGGACTTAACTACCCCATTACTTCCCAACCTATCAGCTGACAGATGATCTGGCGTAGAGCCAGAGTGGTCTGAACGACTTCTGGAGGGGGTTGTTGCTTTAACAAGATCTGCTGATGTCAAGGCTCAACATGGACCTGTTACTTCATTCCTTCTGTTGATCAAGAGGCCATCTAGCTGAGGGCACAATCAGGCAAGAAGTGGTTGAAACATTCTTGGTAACTACTCTTGGCATGACTGACTTTATCTTTTATGGTGAGGTTTTCAGGTCAGAAAGTTCTCCTTATGATGTTTATACATCCTTTTAACATATATTTTTCTGTATTCTTATGTATGGCCATGGGCCCTGGTTATTGAAAAACTTAATCTCTCTACGATGAAATCAAAATATTACAAAGAAAAAGTTTGCATTCTATCAATTACAAGGTTGTAATAGACTGACAAATTAAACGTGAAATAATGGCATTTAAATAAATAAAAGCAATTTGTTTGAAACAAAACATTTGTTCAATTATAGAATAAAGTCAGAATTCAAAATCTCATTATTTGAGGGAAAAGGATCACAATATTTCAAGAGAATATTTAGGAAAATGCCATATTAAAAAAAAGTAGGTAATTATATTTTGTGTATAGAAAATAGAGAAAGTCTTAAAGTCTTTGAGAATTATATGTCAGCAAAATTACTCATAATATTTTGAGAATCATGAGAAGTCACAGCATTAAGGACTACAAGTTGCATCAAGAACATTGTTCTCATGCAACCTTGAAGAATCATTAAATTCAAAAGATTATTATCATTTTAAAATATTTGTCTTTAACAGTGGCTCTAATTATGTTTTACATGGAACTTAATATAATCTTCCTTATTTTCAGCCATAAATTAAATGTGGTATGTTCAGATTAAAGGTGGTAAAAGTTCCAAAAAATGAGATAATTCAAGTGATCCTTGTGAGCAAAAACCAAGGCCTACGGTCATTCTGAATACTCTGGTATTAACATTTTTTCCCCTTTGGAAGACAAGCTGACGTCAGCTTGTAAATTAAATAGCCTACACTGCTACATGTAGCAACATGCTAACATCAGGGAAACATGCAATCTTGGTCCCCCATCTTACTTAAAATCAGAAGCTTTTATTGATTGATGGTGGTGACTTTTCACAGTGCCACTATATTCTGCTACATTCATCCCTTAATACACTGCTACATGTAGCCTAGCTACATTCTAAAATCAGTGAAACATGTAATCTTGGTTGTCAATGTTGTTCATTTTGGCAGATTTCTGCAGGTTCATTTTTGGAACATTTGAAGATTTGAGTTTACAAGCTTTGATTAGTGATTTTTCACAGAACTTCTACAAGTATTTTCTTTTGTTAAAACTTTTCAGTTACTCATTCACTTAAATATTTGTGAACATATTTTCTGTACTGCTCTTACCCCCGGGCTCCTGGTTGCAGTGAATCAAAGGAGCCTATAATGGACACAAACCAATAAAAGTAAGCTAGCTAAGCAGAGCAGAAATTCAACAAGAAACTTTAGTGAAGAGGTAACATCATGAAAACGCTGAATGAGATCGAAAAGTTCTTTCCAAGAGCCTGAAAAGTCAGCACCAGCTGAAGTAAACATTTAGTTGTAGGTATTGATCAGCCCTCACAGATAACTGTGTTCAGTGATTCCCCATCTGCTATAATGGCTAGAGGCCACTTTCAAGCTGCTTTAACAGGTTTTCACATTCTGGTTGAGTGTTAAATAAAGAATAAAGGTGTGTTTATCAGAGAGAAACTTTCAGCACGTACAAATAGTATGATATTTATTGAATGAGATGATGGTTTCTTACCTTTTGTCCATTTTTTAAGTTACACACTGTTGCTTTGTTGAATGTTTTCATATCAAACTGCAACAGGCCGCAAGACAGTTGTTGAAATTTTCTCATCAAATGTGCAGCTATAGAATGTGTTGCGTTAAAGCATGGCCATGACTGTGACTGAACAGTCCATTCAGAGAAGTTTCAGGCCAACACAGTGATGATGTGTCACTTTCCAACAGAGATTTTCAAACAAGCTTATCATCAGCGGGAGAAATAAAGTGTGAATTGTGTGGACTTAGGCCGGCGACCGTTCACATGTGATTCATGCAATCTGCTGTACAGTGTTAGAGAGAAATACACCCTCGGGGGAGAGGGAAGGCATGTGGGCGATCAGGGCTGCCGCACAGAGTTCATGTGCCTTATGTTTAAAAAAGCAGCTTTCATTAGACCCACTGTTTAAATGCTAAATCCATTCTGCACCAAAATTCACTAAAGCCATTCCATTTATTTTCTGTGAATATAAACAAAACGCTCTTTGAAGAAGATTCTTAATGCAGTCTTGAATATGAGATGCAGCCCTTCAAAGTTGGATCGAGTAAAAATGTTGGAGCCAATTACAAAGTTTGTTGATTGTTAGCTTGTCACTAACTGATGGCTTCAATTCAAGTGTTAACGCACACAATTCTTACATCTCAAGTGTTTCATTTCCTTTGTCGACAGCTGCAAACATGTTCCATATGGAGGGGAAAAAGTCCTGTTTTCTTAGGAAACACTGGTGATGCAATGTAAACTGTCAAAATGCTAAACTTTATTTGGGACTGTCCTTGCAGGGCTAGACATAGTAGATTCGGCCCCCTAGGCAAGCTTCCCCTGGCTTGTTCCCCTCATCCACCAAAAAATATATATATTATTTTTTTTATATTTATTGTATCTCTTACAAAGAGGAGCAACAGCTAATAAGAAACAAACAGAAATAAATAGCTTCGCTAACAAACAACAATAAATATAAACCAACAATAAAATAATACAGTTTGTGCAAATTAGCAAATTTCTTCAATTTTTTTCCATTTTTTTTTTTTTTTTTTTACACTGCACCCCAGATAGCCTTTGACTTTTCATTTTCTCTTCCTTCAATGCAAGCCTCCACTGCCATCGGTGCTCTAGCATGTTCTGACTTGTGATGATCACCTAATATCCCTTTTTACATAGCGACCGTACCACTAGAACACTATACATCGGTAGGGCTTTAAACAAAAACAGTGACATATCATGATAATAACAATCATTTACCATCCCTGATATCTGGTGGCTGATCTCGTCCTCTGCTTGGAGGGTAAGGAGCTCCAGGTTTTTACGGTGTTCACAATTTGAGGACATTTTATAGCCACAGTTTTTCTTCTTTGACTAAGCTAACTGCTAACATCTACTTTTAAAAATCTACTTCACTTGGCCACATGTATAACACAACTTCAAAACATCACACCTGTCCCATCCATGGTCCTGTCCTGCCAGCTGTCCTGTTTATACAGACACATTTTCAAAACATTTAATACCTCTCATTGAGGCTTAAAGGCAAGAGAACTCTGTCCGCCCTGATCGTACCTTTATACAGAATGGTGAGACAGCATGACTGCATGATAGTGCTGGCCTTAATAGGCAGTGCAAAAGGGGCTAGTGATGAACACAAGGTTAACTGAATTGCCAGGGACACAGGGGCAAGCTCTGGGTATTAGTCTGGGTGGCTATTTCACTTTACCCATACAATGGTTTGTATGATACCAATTAGCGCCCCACTAATGACATTACATCCTTGACGTCAAGTTATGCGATTAACATAAACTTACCAAGGCTACATAAATAAAGTTACATAAAGTTTGCACAGGTCCAAACACTAGTCTCCTAGTGAAAGTCCTAGGCATTTTGTTACCCATCCACTGCCTCCTAACCGGACCACTCAAGTCTATTTCCCCTCTTTCCTCCAGTCAGCCAATTAGCCATGTGTTTGCAACCTTCCAAAATATGTGGATTATGCACAAATTACTGGCTCAGCATTACGCCGAACATGTACACATTTGAGTCATTACCTTTGTAGTAAATCATACCAACAGTGCATGAGAACAGCCTACGTCGCCTATAGAAAGATCCACCACTGTGTCCTTGCTCAATTTCTGAAAAATGTAAAACAAAGTAAGAAAAAAATCAAAGTTTTTCTTTTTCTATGGGATACTGCTAGTAGTTACCTTAGAGGTTCATTTCCTTTGCTTTCTTTTCCTTTTGAGCACATACATAGAGAACTGGGGAATAAAAAAAGAGCCCTCTGTCAGGAGGCCCCTTTCATCTAAATCAAAATTATCAGACTGAACTGCATTGAACTATCATTGGAGCCGAACCGCTAATGACTCAGGATCTCTGGCTTTGGAAAAGGAAAAAAACATAGCTGCAGCAGTGGTAAAAGAGCTCTCTAAAAGAGCTCATTACTACCAGGCAATCCTCGCTCCTTCTACTGTACATTCAGCTGTCATTAAACCTGCATTTTGAATATAATGACCTTGTGTAGTAACATGGCTGCCATGGGTTATATCAGTAATGGTCCTCAAGCCACTGTCTCTCACTATTGCTAAAAAGTGACACAAGTTAAGGACACACATGCGCACACACAAAGTTGGGGATGTTTCCCCGGCCAACCCCCGAAGGACCTAAGAGCCATCGGCCAAGTCGCGCTGTCTGGACACCTTGTCACAACCCTTGGTCTGAGTGGTCACGATTGAGCATGCATACTGTATATGTGTGTGTCGTCTCCTCAGATGTGTTCACATGGCGAGCCATATCGATGTGACATGGCAAAGTGCAAAGCTGATGTATTGCTAGCAGGATGTTGGACGGTGACAAGCGTGCTATAAAGAAGGTCATTTACATCAAGTTATGCTTGATGTAAATTGGACTGTTTTCAATTGGCTATTAGATAACTCAGTTACATCACCGTTTTCCGCGGGATCTATTTCCTGCTCCACTGATCAAGAGTAAGGAGAGGGATGAAGAGGAGCACAGAGGAAAGGAAGATGTAAAAAGATGAGCTTCCTTTTAATAGATTTTGTCACAGATATCTTCATAGTGATGTGACGGTGAGAGTTAATTCTCCAAAATTAAAATTAGGATGACATCCAATGTGACAGCTCTGGACCATGAAATAGCAACCGACAGAACATTTCAGTAGGACTCTGCCTTTGATGTAGTTACTTGATCATGCAAGTGAGCAGCAACCAACTGTAATGTAAAAATACATTTTGGGTGACACATCCACTGGAACATGTCCAATTGTAAAGACTGTGGTGTAAAAGCATTTGTTGGTGAATTTTACAGTAAAAAGGGATGCTTTACTTGCTTAAAGTCATTCCCCATCTGCAAATACACCACTTCATGTAGCCTAGCTACATTCAATTGTTAGGGAAACATGTCATCTTGATTGCCGATATGGTTGATTTTCCCCAATTTCAGATCACATTTCTACCGAAACATAACCAGTTGTGAAGATTTGGATTTTGAAGCTTTTCTGGGCGATTTTTGATGATAGAATAGTGTTGCTATACTTCAGTTATTCCCCAGACTCAAGTGCACTGCTACATGTAGCTACATGCAGGAAACCTGTGGTTTGGTTGCCAACGCTGTTAATTTTTTTCCTAATTTTGGCCAGGATTCCTGTCTGAACATGTCTGGATTGGAAGATTTTAGTCTAAATCCTTTATTGGAGATTTGTTAAAGTAGAAAGTGATGCCTTAATTTATGAAAGTCATTCCCCAGCTGCAAATACACTGCTTCATGTAGCCTAGACATTCAAATGTCACGGAAACACGTCATCTTGGTTGCTGATGTGGTTAATTTTTTCCTGATTTCAGATGACATTACTGCTGGAACATAAGCAGCTGTGAAGATTTTGGTTTTGAAGCTTTTATGGATTATTTTTGATGGTAGAAGGGTGTTGCTATACTCCAGTTATTCCCCATATTCATGTACACTGCTACATGAAGCTGCAAGCTAATGTAAGGAAACATGTAATCTTGGTTGCCAGGACTGTTAATTTCTTAATTTTGGCCATACCTGCTGAAACATGTCTGGTTTTGAAGATTTAAGTTTAAATCCTTTATTGGAGATTTCCTGCAGTAAAAAGTGATGATATACTTTGTTAAAGTCATTCCCCAACTGCAAGTACACTGCTGCATGTAGCCTAACTATATTCAAACATCAGGCAAACATGTAATCTTTGTTGCAGATTATGTTAATTTTTCTCGATTTCAGATCACAGTCATGCAGGTTAATATCCAGGTTAAAATACTTTATGGGTGATTTTTAAAGGAAGAATAGTGTCACAATTTCAGTCTTAACCTAGCTGTGCTTTGTGTAGCTACATGCTAACATCAGGGAAACATGTAATCTCGGTTGCTGTTTTTGTTAATTTTTTTCTGATTTCGGATCAAATTCCTGCTGGAATATAGCTAGTTGTGAAGATTTTGATTTTGAGTTATTTTTGATGGTTGCAGTGAATCATGCCATTTTATATTGGACACAAAAACAGTAAAAGTAAGTTAGATAAACAGAGCAGCAATCTAACAAAAAAAAATTTGTGAAGGGTAACACCATGAAAACAGTGAATGATAAAGAGGAGAGGAGCACAGAGGAAAGGAAGATGTAAAAAGATGAGCCTTCATTCCACAAATTTTGTTACAGATCTTTTCATAGTGATGTGATGCTGAGGGTTAGTTCTCCAAAATTAAAATTAGGATGATATCCAATGCTACAGCTCTGGACCATAAAATAGCAACCAACAGAGCATTTCAGTAGGACTCGGTGTTGCCTTTGATGTGGTCACTTGATCATGCAAGCAAGCAGCAACCAACTATAATGTAAAAATACATTTTGGGTGACACATCCGTTTTGCCTGCTTAATGTGCCTCAGATCAAAGAAAGTACATAATTTTGTTTTCCCACTCAAACTTTAACCGCTCCCAGGTCCACTGTGTATAATCCATTTTAAGACTTATTCACACTGTGTACCTTTCGGCTGAACAGCGGGTTACGGAGGTGGGAGGGAGCATTTGTCTTCCTCCACTGTTTCTTCCAGTTTAGTCACGACTTCTGGGGAAGGCCGACTAAAGCTCCTTGTCCTTTCCCATAACTCTGACATGGGGAACAAAAGCAGGAATACATTTAATATTTCAGCATCTTCCTTTGTAATCTCTCAGGTGGAGGTGGTGGGTTAATGGTGTTGATGTGCACGCATTGGCTCAGAGTATCCGGCAAGTTCCTGGAATCTGAGTTATTATTATCGGACATGAAAGTAAATAGAATAGCTTGTATGTGTTGTTTGGGAAATTGTTTCATTCCCTGTTGCCTTGCAGAGAAATGTTGATGCCAAATCAGCAGGAGAAGCATTTTAAAAAACCCCAAACCATGCTTTGAATTCACAAGGAATATCAATATGTTTTCAACCAGCCCGAATTGTATAAATATTTAGGCTCAATTAGCTTTATTCTCCCTCCTTGAATCGCCCTCGATGAGAAACCTATCAAGATAATGTATGTTTTCTGTCCCTTACATTAAAACTGATATCATCGCAGCAGCTTAATATGTATGTACAAAGATAAGATGGAAAGTAATTAATTTTTAAATCCTCTTTTTTGCTACTGTGTTCTGTGTTTGTGTGAGGTTACTTTTTATGACATTCCAGGCCAGGGCATTACTTTCCTCAGGGACAAGCCACCACGCTACACCAGCGTCATAACAGCTTTTTCTGCAGGGATCTCAAAACTGCATTGTTTCTCCACCACGTGTCCATACATGTGTGCCTGGATGCAAAAAAAAAATATTAAGAGCATCATTATCACTTCACGCAGCACATTTTAAATATTTTACAAATGTGTCTTCTCCAAGAGACCTCTCAGGTATTTCTAAAAGTTTGAGACGCATAATCTAAATACTGTGTGACATGCATTTACAGAAAGCAAGATTAGTTTGGGAGTTTGGGAGTAGTGGAGGGGAGGCACTTTGCTCACCAAGCACTGATGGGTCTGGAAGCTGTCTTTGTGATGTCCAGCCTTTCAAAGAGAGATGGTTTAAAACGGCACTCAATGGGGGGAGGGGGGCAGCGACAAAAGATGAGAAGAGTGACAGTTTCGGTTGAAAATGCCATGGCCATCAAGTCAGAATTTGGACTTTTTTGGAAAATTTGTGCAGATGGAAAAGATGGACAGATTCAATGCTCATATTCCATTCATCTTCCCCTGAATCACTTCCTGAGAAAAAGACAAAATGAGGGGAATAAATTGCCCTTTGGTGTCCCCAAGACATTGTTATGCATGTCCAGTATCATGATGGCTGATTTATAGTGCTTAGGCTGGCTTAAGCATGTGAGCATTAATACTTATGCAGTGATGTGCCTGCACCACTCTGCAATTATACAGCCAAAACGCTAGTTGGTGGTGGGGTTTCGATGCAACTGTGCTGATTTCTGTGTGTTTATACAAAACACTGATAAAACACGTATTGATAATAATATTAAATAAAAGTACAAAATGTGGCTCCTCTGTAACTCACAGGGTTCACAGACAAAACGATTTGTCTTTTGCAAGACACATTTACCCACAAACACACATGCTAACACCATTAGCTTAAACCTATGATATTTTCCATTATACAAATTAGCCTAGTGGCTAGTGAGAAACTCTTCTGCTTGTATAAAGCCATGAACAACAGCAAAATTTAACAAGGGTTACAACAGCATTACAAAATTCAGGTACATTCTAACTCACTACATTTACTGTCAAAACAATTGTTTGATACTAGACCCATTTTTTCCAAGTATACAATATGCTCTATTACTTACCTATGTCAATTCTCATATCCTCAATTGACTTACGAGCTACCACCCTTTTCCTCTATTCATATACATGTTGTATTTTCAAATCCCAAACTTCCTGGCAATAAAATTGTTGCACCTTCAAAGCATAACATTGATTTAATATTGGCATATAATTATTTATTACATATATTTCCTCATTATCATACGTTACTCTCTCTCTCTCTCTCTTTCTCCTAATTTTATCTAACCTAAACTAAGTTTTATGAATCGTCTGAAATCCAGCCACCAACTGTGTAAACAAAAACTGAAAAAAAAAAAGTTTTCTAATTTGAAACCTATGAAACAAATGATGCTGCATGTGCATTTAATTATTTCCAAAGGGTTTTTTAAATAGTGGAAATTAACACAGACCACACTCTAGAGCTATCGATTCTACACTTAATTTTGGGGTTGCAGAGGTTTGAAAAAGACCGGCTGCCACACCGGATTTTGTCTCACTACTTCAGCACGTAACGTTTTCTCTTCGATGTGAGAGTTTCCCTGACCAAAATGGGGGAACTACTGATCCGCAGGTCGACCTACAACCTGCAGGTGGACCCCCAGGTCGGTCGGGTGAGAAGTGATGAAGCAGCACTCAGAGTAACTTATTAATAACTTACAGAGACATTGAGTGTTAAAGTCCACCTTCCACCTTGTCTTCCCCTCTCTCTGTTAGTCTCTCTCCCTTAAACATGCGTGCACACACACACACACACACACACACACACACACACCCCTTGAGAGTGCTGTGGTGCTCAGTCCTTGTCCCTGCCCTTGTCTCAGTTCTCAGTCCTGACAATTGTGTCTCTGTACTGCATAAAGTTGGCAGTTTGCTGGTCAGGTCAGGTTCAGATATTAAAACCCCGGTCAGCTCTTAACCTGCTGCCTGCTGTGAACTGACTCATAAAAGGCAACATCAGTATATATCTAGCGTTTTTTTATAATGTGTGGTTAATGAAATGAGTAGTTGGTAGTGCTGGGCGATAAAACGATAACGATATCAATCGCGATATAACTTTTCGTCGATTGAAATATGAGATGTAGTAGATAGACTGTTGATAGAACGCATTCCATCCATGTCCGCACCGCTCTTATTCTCCGCCTGTGTCTCCGTCGGTGTCTCCGTCGGTGTGTCTGGCTGGACGCGGTTTGAGTTCAGGAGTAGTGAGTTTTCAGCTCAGTTATGCTGAAAGGATAAACTGATATCTGATGTTTGATTCCTTCCAACAACAAGCAGAACAACATGCAAATATGCAGAAATCACACCAAAGACGTTACTTAGGGACTGTTCTGTAGCTTTGCTGCTTCCTGACATTTTGGGGAATGAACCACCTTATAGGTCCACTATAACTCAAACAGAATATTATTTTCGGCATTATTTTTGTACAGTTCAAGTTTACATAAGAAGATTTTTTTTTTTTAGAAAAATGCACAAATTAAATTCATCTGCACTCACATCTCACATCTCAGCCTTTCATACCATCAGGCAATGAAAAACAAGTTATCGGTTATCGGTATCTTAACGGCCACGAGAAGCTGGAAATTATCGGTTGATTGGTATCGGTTGAAATAATCATTATTGTGCATCACCGGTTATGATGTCTTCATATCTCACTTCAGAGAGTCAAAGGGAAAGGGAACCTTTAAGCCTGTCAGAAATAGTGATTTGATTTGTGTATTGTGATATCAATATCGACTGATATGAAAAAAAAAATTAGCGCGATAAGACTTTTTTCCATATCGCCCAGTCCTAGTAGTTAGTGAAACCAAAGTAATATGTTGCAGAGAGAATAGGCTTTTTTTGTGACAATCCACAATGACATGAATCGATTTGAGAAACCCAGCGGGTGACGCACACACGTGTCAACCGTGGATTTTCTTTTAAATAATCTTTGATTCAGATTTGAGCACAGGAAGTTATTTGTTTTATGTGTAGGGAGACAGACAGTAAGGAACTACATCAGGTTAGAAAGTCAAAAATTTACATAGTTTTGCTCTAACCAGGTGTTTTAGTTACCATAACTTTGGCATACTTTAGTTTAATTGCCATTAACATGATCTTTTTTCAGAATCAACCATACTGTACCTGCAACATGCAGACATTGTCTCATGTCAGCATTTTAAGAATATTGCAAGTAAACATAAGAAAACATGGCTGAACTAATTGATTGACAAGCATTGACAAGCTAAAAATAGAACTATGATAATAAAAACTATGACAAATGTTTTGTTTTCACAGGACTGAAAAGCCAAGAACGGCTGTGCTTGCAATTATTTTCAAATGCCGTATGAGTGGTATGAGAACCAAGCAGCAATGGGATGGTAAAAACCAGTAAAAAGTCAGTATCAGGATGTTTTGTGTCAGTTTTGTGTTGTAATTCGACAGAAAATAAGCAGCTGTGTGTGTCTAAGTGTGGATGATGGAGCTGCTGAAAGGATTTGAGAGGTTTCTTGGTTGCAGCGGTGGCTGTTAGCAGCTAGCTCCACTTGTTAGCCCCTGAACCGCAGCAGAGCAAGCAGCCATCGGACTTGGCACATAGGAAGCTTGGTTATCTGTGAGTGTAGCTGTGCTGTCAGTAAACAGACTGAACTCAGTGGAGTTTTTTTTTTTTTTTTGACAGAGGCAGAGCTGAAAGTCCACTTTTTATCACCGACTCTGAGTGGACATGAGTTTAAACCTGCAGGCTAACATGTTGCAGATTTAGAAAGAAATCAGGTTGAAATAAAGTCCTTTTTTATACTAACACATATGAATTTTTGTCGAAACACTTAAGCCCATCTATGTGCACAAGAAATGTTTCTGGCCCTAATAAGAGTTCAGGGGGGCAGGAATGACCAAAAAAACACAGTGCACACTCGCAACAGCACTGACCGCTTAGCAAAGAAAGAAAGCCGGGAAATAGAATATAACTCAATAACATGTCCCTATGGTGATTTTGCTTTCTGTCGGGCATATGGCACTGTTAAAGCAATCTGGTATTCCTGACTGCCTGGGAGGTTAAATTCATACCTAACTGCCTGACAGACTGCCCCTGTATGGCTTTACTTCCTGTCAAGCATCTGGCATTGTTTGGCAGCTACCTACTCTAGCTTGGCTTCCTGGGAGGCTTAACATGGCATTCTGCTGCCTAACAGACTGCTTGTATGTTCAGCAGCCTGTATCGAGCATTACTTTGTACCTTCTGCCTTTAAGGCACCAGTTTTAAAATGCAACCCGCAAGGCCAATTCTACTTTTCAGAAGTCTCCGCCAAAATGCCTTGGCAGAATGTCTCAGTATTGAAGTTAGTGATATCACAATCAGTGTTTCAAAGAGGAAATCTCTGTATGTATCAAGTGTTCAAGAAGGGCTATTTTAGGACCATTGCACAAAGATAGAGTAGTGTGAGTAACAGCAGTTTTGTTGTATGCCAACAGGCTTTTTTTTAAATGTGCAGGTCTTAAGTTCATATGCAAGCAGATGGAGGCGGATTGGATAATAAAATGCAAACTACCCAGAACCAAATACTTGCCTACAACCTCCTTGATGGATGATATGATAAAGAAGCCTTCGGCATTCTCAAACAGTATGGCATGTGCATGTTATGTTAGAAATCACAGTGGTCATTGAGCTGGTCTTGATTAAAACCTTAATTAGAGTAACAGCAAATGATTCCAATCACTTATGATTGGCTAATCGCAGAAGAGTTGAGGCAAAAGTAGACTAGAATGTGTCAGCAAGATTCTGGTACAGCAAGGCCGAATTTGTCAAAGGACATGAATGAATTGGTTGCAGCAGTGTTGCTCCGATAACCAAAATTCAATAATAGATTCTACAAACATTTCAGATAGTTTCAAAGGTATTCTGCTGGTGCATTTTCAACATCACATCCCAAAGGCAAACACCGACTGGCAGACTTGAAAGCGAACGGATTGGAATAGAAAGAGCTGCAGTCTGGCTCCTCGAGGTGTACCGCAAGGCGTCAGTGCAAAATTTCAAGAGAAACTGGAAACATGGCAACTGCATCAAACGGTCCACTATGTCTTGAACTGAATCCCAGTCCACCTGAGCCAGTAGACAAAAGTGATGCCGGGAGAAAAAGAGTGGAACTCTTTTAATCCGCAGAGCTGGCAAAGATGGGCAGTCAGTGGACATGTCCAAAACAAAAGCAAAGTTAAATCTCAGCTGTCAAATAAAGTGGAATTAGAGAATACTTTGACTTTTTATAACACAGTATACTATGGCTTTTTATAACATAGTATACCATGACTTTTTACGTCATAATATAACTATGACTTTTTTTTTAATGAAATCTCATTCAGTGACTTTTTTTTTTGTTTTCAAAATAATGACAGTATTCACACTATTCTGTGATTTTTTTTGACAGACATTATTGTGATGTTTTTATGGCATAATTTACTTATGGCCTTTTTATATCTGCTATGCATGTTATAGTATGACTTTTTCTTTAAAAAAAATATGACATACTATTAATGACTTTTTATGAGGTAATTTACTTAGTGCTATGTGTTTTTTTAAAGTCACAGTAACATAGTATTTTCTAAAAATATTTTTTCTGACACACTATGCTGTGACATTTTTCTACATACTTTAGTGTGACTTTTTTCCAGAGGAACTGTGAGTTTTTGACAAACTATACTAAAAACTATACTATAAAAAATCACAGTATACTACGATATAAAAAGCGATATTATGCCATGCTATTAAACATCATAATAACTTATTCCTTAATGAGTTGTACCTTTAAAAAAAAGTCATATTATAGTGTCATTTTCATAAATCATTATATAGTATGTAAAATTAAAAAACTCACAGTAAAGTATGTCATAAAATGTCATAGTATTGTATGTCATATTTTTTAATAACAGTATGTTATGAAAAAAAATCAGGTTGTAGTATGTCTATTTTTTCCCATAAAACCATAATTTCGTATTTTATTTTTAAAAAAGTCATAGTATAGTATATAAACAAGAAAGTTCATAGTATGGCATTAAAACTGCATAAAGTTTAAGTTTATAGTATGCCATTATATCGTATCGTGCAATAGAAAATATAAAAAAGTCATAGCATACTATGTTATGAAATGTCATAGTATACTATGTTAGCAAAAAGTCATTGCATACTATATTATGAAAAAATCATAGAATAGTCTGCCATAAAAACTCATTGAATAGTTTGTAACAACTACAGCTTTTTTCACATTTTGTTTAAGTCATATTATACTGTTTTATTTAAGTAAAGTCATGATAAAATATGCATTAGAAAATATAAAAAGTCACTGTATTGTCAAATATCACAATAAAGTATGTCATAAAAAAGTCATAATACAGTATGCCATTAAAAAGTAACAGTATAGTTTGTTATAATAAAGTCAGTCTATCTATTAAAGTCAGAATTAGTCTCAGAGTTTAATTTATAAACGAAACTTCCTTGAATTAAAGGTCAATTTTCAGGGAGATTTTGGCGAACTCTCAAAAGAATCTCCCTCATTTGGCGTATAACCATTAGAGGGAAGTGATTTAAATTAACCCAGGTTACAGGCCTTAAGCAACGCTTCCAATGGGATTATGTGGAGTCCTTCAGATGGATTTGTTTGAGTGTGTGTCTCTGTGGAAGAATATTGAGCTCTCAGCAGCCAGATGTCTGCAGAGCAATCCCTCTGCACAATTACCTCCGGACATCTGGGACCTATAAACACAGCAAGAGAGCCCCAGCTTTGTCTCTTTTTCTTTGTCCCTTATGTCTCTTCATCATTGTCCTCTCTTTTAAGTCTATTTCTTCCTCTCCCTCCCTATTGGTCTAAATTGCTATTTTTCTTGTCTTTCACACGCAAGCTTGCTTTTCTCTTTCTTGCCCCCCTGTGCATCCATGCATTCTCTATTCCTTCCTCTCTTGCCTGAACACATGCATTTCACCATCATCGTCTGCCACCCCTGTATCTGCACATACATATATAATCCCAGCTGGTGGCCACCCCACTTTCTCTCCAGCTCCCTTGTCTTCGTTTTTTTATTTTTCTTGTGCTGCTTTCACTCCTTTTGACTCTTGTCAAAACATCACCTCCTCCCCAGCACCAACAATGGCGGAGCCTATTTGCTATTCAAATATTTTTTCACAAGATCGTCACCTGGTGTGTGCATGTGTTATGTTTGCGCATCAGTAATCATGATGCAAACGATTGTATACATGGTGAAGAGTGTTTGACAGGTTATTTGAAATGTGACTTGTTATGTATTACCCAATGACTCAAGTACTTTCTTATTGTAGTCATCACACTTATTTCTGTTAACCCCGAGGCTGCTACACCTACATGTCACGTCTTTTGTGCTTAACTTGTGTAACAGAGCCAGCAGCTGTTCTCTGTGAGGCTGTAGAGTTCACACAACCTCTCAAGTTAAAAGTCAGGGCCACAATCGGGCTTTTATTGAGGTCAGAAGTCTTTATCCTCATATACAACCAACCCGTCTCACTCCCAGGTAATCCAGTACCGATGCTTTGTTGTAACTCTTGCGGTCTCAAATCTATCACACACAAATGAAATACATTCTAACATATGGCAAAGGCCGGGAAATGTTTGGGGTTAGGTGTAGGCAACAAAACTACCTGCTTAAATTGAGTAAAAAAAAGATCACATTGTTTGTTTAAATAAGCATGTTTAATATGTAACTTGTAGGGGTTGACAGATTATTGGCCAATTATTGGGGCCAATAGTTGGAATTTTGCCAATTATTTGCATCAGCATTTTACTTTAATGATCACAGATAAAATTATTGAATCAAAAAGTGCAAAGAAAGTGTCAGCATGAAAGGAACTTTTGCTTTGTAACAACACAGGGAGCTGTTTTTATTTATTTATTTATTTGTTTATTTTATTTTTCATTTAAATTTTAACTTGACTATAAAAAAGTTTCTGGTAACTTTCTGTCTATGATGTTGAACATTTAAGTTTTGATTAAGCATTTGCTATAGGAATTCAAACAAAAAAAAATATGTGTTTGTGATATTCCATATTTTAAATATTAATATTATTTTTTCTAGATGCATATCAGTCTCATTAACTACTGATAATCAGTATCAGTATCAAAAATATATATATATATATATTGGTCAACCCCTACAAGCTTGTGTTAAAACATTATTGACTTTTGATTTCAAACAACATGCAAATTGTGGTCTTTTGGGTGAAAGTCTCATTTTGTGTGGCCCATCCCCCTCCCCTCCGTCTCACTCTATGTAGACTTGTTTGTTCTTCATATTATGTCAGTTGGTCTCTGCAGCTAATATAGCCATGGATGGGTTTACAGTGGACCTGTCTCAAAATGATGGAAAAGGATGCCTTTGTTGTCGTGGGTGACAAATAGTCAGTATTTGATACTCTGGAAATAAGATCAGGCTACTACAAACCCATCCCACTGAACAAACTGATAACTGATTAGCCACCTAAAAGATTGATTTTTTCTTATATTTTCTGGATTTAATACATTTTCAAATATTTTTTTCCAAATGCTATGTTAAAACCTTCCCCACAGTGCCAATTTGGAATATAATTCTGGTGGAGATTAAAAATACTCTTGTAGTTCATTTATTTTTGAGGTGTGTGAAAACTGAAATACCCCTCAAAGTGGGTACAATAGATGCAAACTGACTCAGAGCATTGCAAACTAATGGCAAAGATGTGTTTTTCCAAATCTTGTTACTGCTTACATGTCCAGAGACTAGAAAAAAAGGGGAGAGTGTGGATTTGTTTAAAACCTCCATAAATGTGAATATACATTTCATACACCAGTACTTAGCAAAGGCAGTTCCTGTTAAGGAACTCCCCTTACTTAACTTTTAGCTGATCTGATCTAATGCCCAAACCCCTTACCTCATACTAGTGATACTTAGCTTACAGGCCATGGGCCAAATCTGGCACACAATATGGGTCCAGGTGGCCTTCAACCATTTTCGAATCCAAAATGGAAATAAGTTGAGTCAATATGGTAATTGCTTTCAATGTTAATAAGGTGCTAGAGTGTTTACAAAACATCAAAACACTATTTTTTATCAACCAACCGTACATAACAAGAGTGATATCAAATGTATAGCCCACAGGCCAAATCTGGCCCTGTGATAGAGTGCTGGGTGGCCCTCAGCCATTTTCTAACAAACAAAGAAAATAAGTTGATTCACACTGGCGCCTTATTTACATTCAGAGTACAAAACAAAAATCCCAGATTGCATTAAAACCACGAAAACAGAGCTTCCCCTGGACCTTTAAGGCTCAGGTAAAGCCCTGAATGTCCCAGAAACACTCCTGCATAAACCTGACGTGTGCAGGGCTGCTACAACCCACCCCTGTCCTCCAGTCATTTTGTAAAATTGGCCCTGGGGCCAAGCAAGTTGAGGATCCCTGCCTTACACAAATGCATCCATCTGCATCTGTCAAATATACAAACAAAACCATCCCTCCAAGTGTCGAAGCATTTAAATGGGAATCCCTTACTACTACTACTAACTGGAAAAACCAAGCAGCATTGCTGCGTAACACTTATATTTGCATTTGTCACAAATCTTGGGAATTTTACGGTAACAGAAATCAAATTAAGTCAGACACCTGCTGCCCTTTTCAGATTTAAGGATAATGGCCTTGTTGCAAAAGTGTTTATTTGACATAAGTCATCTTTCCACTTGGGTTTCATTATTGGAGAATAGCACACAGTAATTGCCTTTTCTACTACTTTAAACATTAGCAATACAAACAAGGCCAAAGGAACATTTTGTCCCAAACCGCAGGCAAATCACGTTGATTGTGTCCAAACACAAATACAAACTTAGCCTCAGGAA
This sequence comes from Plectropomus leopardus, assembly GCF_026936395.1. NCBI lineage: Eukaryota > Metazoa > Chordata > Actinopteri > Perciformes > Serranidae > Plectropomus > Plectropomus leopardus. Next base: position 13,109,224 of record NC_142199.1, read on the forward strand.
ATGGGCTCAACAGAAAAACCAGTCCAAAATAATTATCATAATTTGGTTAGCGCTAGTATGCAACAAACAGTGTAGTAAGATGAAAACAAGCATGTATATGACGAAAGTGGAATCCAAACGTGCTTTGTTTGTAAAGCCTATAATGTAGGAGAGAGGCGAGCTTGTCCTGTTTGTACCTGAGCTGAAGCAAGGATAAATAATTTCTCTGGAGCGGGAGGCTGCAGCGTCTTGTGATGATTATTGGAGCCAGAGGAGTAAACGGGCTCCACGAAAGTTTACCATGGCCCAGATAGCTCAGGTAGTCTGTCAGGGCTATCTAAATATGACCGGCGAGGAAAAAGACGGTGTGAGGTAACTGTTTTTGTCCAGGGGATAAACAGTGATGCACAGGAGGCTAACTTAAGGGGGATGAAGGTGGGTGGCTGCATATGGTTAGAACACATATCTTCCCCTTTGGTAATGTAAAGGGGATTTCCATTCTTCTAGTTTCAGTGTGTTTCTTATTTTATATGCAGGTAGTTTAGCAACTAGATACTTTACGTTTGATGGATTTACATTATAATCAAAGCTGCTGAGGATAATTTCACATGCCTGACTCTTGAATGCATAATCAAAATAGGGTTAAAATTCCTTAGTTTGTACCTAAATGCAATTGCAATGCAAGAGATCTTTTCCCCCTCACACTGACTTTTTCCCCTTCCTAAAGTACACCTTCTTTTGCAGTGACAACACAGCTTTCCATATGTCTGCCCTTCCTCTCAGTGTTTATGTTTATAGCTCACTGGCAGTATAACATATCGAGGTGCAAAGGGCATCCAAGGACTACAAGATGACAAACAAAGTCATAGCATGAGTGAGAGAAAACATAAAAGGTTTGGCGAGAGTCAATGGCTCTCTTCATTTTTCATTAAAACACTAAAGGCCACATTCTCTCCGACAGCACAGAGCTGTTTCCTCCTCAATATTATTGACCCAGCTGGTCTCTGATGGCTTTCTGAATATGGGACGAGGCTTTTCATTTATTCTCGGACTCTGTCGAGAGTCCTTGAACTACTTGTCCCTGTCATGTATAGTTTCAGGTGGGACTGTTGACCTTGTGAAACAGCTCAAGGGAGGCTCTCGGTACATGTAGATCCTCACTCTGGGCCCTCTTGTCACAAAGTATCTTGCAGGGACAGTAATCCAGAATCACTGGCTAGACTACACCAATAAACGTCAAATGATCCATATAAGTGATGTGGCATGAATGCAGCTTATGTCTACTGGCCATAAAAACTTAACCAAAGAAGAAACTTATCCTCAAGATTTTGCCTCTGGTTAATATGGCAACACCCCTGGTTGCCGTGGTAACAGTTAGTGTGGTTCTAAATACAACAACAGTTATTGATTGGCTAATTTGGGAGAAATAGATCAGAAGCTCAACTAGTGTATATGTTTATAGTGCAGCAAAACAAACTCACACAGTATTTATAAAGAAGTCAATCTGTGTACACACCAGTGTTGTAGTCAAGACCATACCAGCATACCAGCCAAAACCGGGACTTGACCAAGACCAGAGTGTGCCAAGACCGAGACAAGACAAAGACTTTAAGGAGCCGAGACAGAGTCAAGACCAGGACTACATATACAAAACAGATTCCAAACATGATTTTTTCTCTGTAAATTTTTTACCTTCCCCACAAATGACTTATGTGATTAGCTGGATTAGAAGAAGGAAGTTTTACATTCAATCACAGTAATTATGTTGACAAATAAATCCGCTGGTCTCGACCAGTCTTGATTAAAAATCTAGAGTCCACTATGTCCGAGATTGCTTTCAGTTCTTAGACGAGACCCTCTAAAAGTGGTCCTGAGACCAAGACCAATCTCGAGTACTACAATACCAGCACACACTGTTTTCAGCACAGCAGCAGCACTCACCAACTGCAGTGACATACATTGTTATTCATGTGGTTGCTTCACAATAAAAGCAGCAGGAAATGATCAGTTTGCATTAGCAGTAGCTAAATACATGTAATTTACTATGCAAAGAGTCTAAATCCAGAGCAGCAATGGCGGACCCCGCCACCACCAATTAAATATAAGATGTAGAGGGGCATTTACTAAATCTGAATACACTGGATGATTACCTCAGAGAAAATGCCTCTGATAAACAGTATCATAAATGATGGTTGAGTTCATGAAGATCTTAAGGAGTGCAACTTTGATAAGAATGTGCTATATCAGACTTCAAAGATAACTTTACTTGACAGTCCATCTCTAAAAAGATTAAATATTGTATAAGTTCTATAAATAATGACTATATCATAAAGCAGAGATGAATAACTCATACAGTGATCTGATACCAATGAAACGTTTGGCACACGGCCTTTAGCCACCTCTTTTCCTATCAATATTTAAACACGTGTTTCCTTTGCTGAATTTACACCCTTTGGAATTTTTAAATACACCCAGTCACGTTGCAACTTTAAAAAGTTAATTATTGGCATGCGGCCACGGTGATGAACTGCAACTCATGTCTTGCCTCCTGACAAGCTTATTGCTTTTGACTTAAAAGCCGGGGGGCTGATGGGAGCGCGAATTGGAGGATGACCACAGGGACATGGCCCAGGTATCTCATTGCTGAAACAGGAGAGTGAAGCTGTCAAGGTGTGACATATGAGCTAATGACCTTTGGCCTTGGCAATGCATTAGAGTGGGGGTGCAGAAAGGTAAAGCGCTATTCAAACAGCTTTGAATTGCTGTTCAAAAGACAGGAAAATCTGTTACTAAACATTTAACTTCCCTTCTGATATGCTTTCTCCTGACATGAAGAAACTTGACACCACTGGATTCAGCTCCGTGTTGACCAAATGTTTTCATTTTCTACTCATGTTTATATGTGTGCTTCTTTTCTTCACATCATCCGGTGGGGCAGTCAAGATTTGAGGCATTAAGAAGACAATAGCGTGTGAAATACTTTCACATAATCCTATGACCCACTTTTGGTCTTTGCAGAAGAACCTCATTGCATTCCTTTGTATGGCTTTATCACAGGCCTCGCTCAAGAATAAATTTCCATGGTTAAATGTAAATGTTAGGAGCTTTTTTTTTTCTTTTTTAAAAGATGATTCCTATACAACCACTCAGCATAACGATGACTCGTCTGGTGGGTGAGCACAGCACGAAGCAGACCTAACCTTGTTTATTTTAACAAATGTAAATGCAGGCGTCTTTTTGATGCCGCGGATTTGTCTGAGTTCATTGCCAGGGCTTCTGTGTCCTTGATAAATAATAAAGTGATAATATTGCAGGTTTGTGTAAGATGTTGGCATTTGGATTGGATTAACACAAGGCGTTCCCGTGTGAACTGTGGGGTTAGTCAGGTGATGCGGGCAGAGGATGTGCCTGGAAACCTTTTTGATGTGACACTGGTTATGTTTAGACACAAAACATGGGTCCCACTTAAAAATAATTAAAAAATTGCAGTGCTTTGCTAAAATATATGGAGAGAAAGTTGCTTAAAGTTGCTAAAGCTCTTACTAATTTTTCACTCAAGAGATCCTTGGTCAGAAAAAAAGAAGTCGTTTACTTTGTCCCAGTGAGTTTAAACTCAGCCAATGAGTTTATTTCCTTCTCAAGAGCAGACAGGTTGTCTAACCCAAACTATCTGTAAATAAAATGAAAACATGTTTGGAGGAACAGCACAAAAAATAAGAGTATAAAAGTTTTTACTGTCACAACCTTTCCAATAGACGGATAGGAAACAGGCATCAGACAAACCATGAACTTCCCGGTCATGTAAACCTCGAACAGTTGGAGCCATTTGTCTTGTTTCAGGGAGGGAAAGCAGTTCAGTTATTAGTCAGTCTGTGTTTGCAATGATGCACAAAAAAAAGCAGAGCAGAGTTGGTAAAACACTGGCTCCCAACTCATATTTCAAGTTAAAATATATAATATATAATATATAAGAAATATTTAATTAATAATGTTAGCCACATAGCGATGCCATCACTACAAATAAAGAAGCACCAAATCAAGAGAATTTACTCCTGGATAATTGTGAAGTCATGACCTATGTGCCATTTATCAATCAATTAATAGGTTTATTAAAGCTTCACCTATCATTAAATAATTAAGCTAGCAGATATGATAAACTTTTATCTGACACTTAGTCAATAAGTTGGTTTTTGGACTTCCATATTGTAGCCTTGAGTTTGGCATTTTGTTTGTTGCCATTTTTGGATTTTTGGAGCCAGAAGTGACCATATTTGACCATATAAGAGGGTGGAGCAGTGGAGCAGCGAGGGGTGGATTTGACTGGTAGTAGACGCCCTGTTACTTTCAGTTGTGTATAACTTTAGGCCGTGATAGCCGACTCTCATTTTTACAACATTAGAGACATTTGCACCATTAATCGATGTAGAAAAGTCACAACTTGGTGCATTAAAATTCACCAGAATGCAAAAAATTAAGTGTTTGATATTCAGAACTTTCTCTTGGAGGACTTCCATTCCTGTTCTTTCATACATGGTCCTTTCATGTTGAAACAAAACCTATAAACCTGACAGATATAACCAGTGAGGATGAAAGATTTCTGTGAGTTTGCATGGAAAACCATTTTTTGATCCACTATTGGTAATAAAAACTTTATCTGAAAATGTAGGAGTAAGTATTCTACTAACCTGATATGTCATTGTCACAAAAGTTAAAGAAAATAAACAAACTAGCTGGGACATCTTGGAATGACCTATAAATGTTTATTGGATGTTTTACAGTCGGGTATGCCCAGCAAGAAGCCAAAGTGTGTTTCTTACATGACACATTATTCCAAAAGGACACTTAAAAGTGTCACACACACTGTATGTGAACATAAAAATGGACAGCACGTCAATATTTTTAAGAAAACTAAAGAACCTGAGTTTAATTCTCCCCATTGCCAAGACCTAGCAAGACCAGCAAGTAAATTGACACCATGTGGCAGGTTGTAGGGTGCACTTCCTGTTGATACTACTGAACTTCCTTGATCTCAAATGGCTGCCAACAGGGACCATCCGTCATGTCACAGGAGAAAAGTGAAAGCAGATAAGTCTCGTAAGAGTCTGAATGGAAACAGATACGAGCAGCCCATATGGCCTCATAAAGAACACGGCCTCGCACTGTAAACACTTCCCATTTTTAGAAGAGTCAACACTAACCAGACCTCAACAGAGCTGCACTGATTAGAAAAACCATTCAACACAACTGTGAATCTGAAAAGGAATATTTCTTCTATGTAGTTCTACTTCTGTGACTTTTACACTTAGATAAGACACAGGGGGACACTCAAGTTGTGATATTTCACCAGAATGTCATCTCTGTGTAACACCTACGCCTGATAACAATACATGAGGATGATCCCTCATGGGATAACAAATGTGTTTTTCTCAAAGCACATGGTGTTTACAATGCTGCAGCTTGGAAAATGCCTTAAAAACACCACAGTTTTTGCTAATGGCACAGTATTGAAGATAACTTCTTGTAAAAAGTTTCTAACCTGTAATTCTGAGGACAGCCTCCCTACAAATTACCCCAAATTCAACTGTGAAATCGCTGCAGTAAAGCAACAAACAACTGCTCTTGCAGAACTCCTGTTGTTTCAGCGTTTTTTACACATGCTTTCATCTTTGTTCGTTTCTTCATTACCCTTTACACGATGCATCAGAAATGCTGTGATCAAATCTCTGGAACCCGTTTGATGGCCAAAGAAAGCTCAGTCATATCGGTCGCTTTTTGGCATCGCCAGATTTTTCTTGGAAGAATCAAACCAGCCCGGTTTGGCATTTCCTGTGAAGACTGTGCTCCCATTCATAACCCAATCACTTTGTTAGCAGTCATCCTCTGTTGCCACCATGACCTCACTTGAGAGTTCCCCTAAATCACTCCAGATCAAAGACTGTGATGTTTGATCGTCTGATAATAGTGCAAAGCCCCCAGAACCTCACATCAGATTCAGACTTTGTATCCAGCTTGCTTCACTCCCCTCCCTTTATTTCCCTGCTCTTGCAAATTGCCATCTTGAATCAAAAGCATTTTGAAAAGTACAACAGAAATGCACAAAAAGTCAAAAGCGGGTGAGCACTTAGTGGAGTAATGATGCCATTTAGCATTGCCAGTCTCCCAGTTTGTGTGACCTAGATAGAGGGTGACACGAGCAGACTGTGGTGACTGGAATCGCTTCCATTTGCTCCACACTGCAGCATTGCTGTTTTCTGCTGAGAGATAGGATGACTCTGTCAAGCACAATATGCAAATTTCAGTCTTTTTCACAAAAACCATCCGACGTTTTTGCATCAAATTTAAGGAAGTGCTTTAGTGGCTGGGAAAAGTTTGGAGAAGTTAAAAAAAAGTTCTTCTTGCATATTTTCTCCAGGATTCCCTCTTTTTTGCTGTTGTTTGTCTCTGGTGTAACTACAGCTTTTGAATATCAGGTTTTGCGTGTTTTTTTATTATTAGATGCAAAATCCGCCAATAAGAAAGATTGCTGCGTAACGACGTCGCAACAAGGACAAATGTGTCCTCCGAATGGCTGCCCTCATCTTGCTGTTTACATATTCATGAGGAGCAACTGATATTTTGGTCTGTGAGACCTTCATCAGCATGAAGACATATTGAGATGATGACAAATTGGCACAGATCCTCAAACACACACACATACACACACTCACACTCCTGTCACTATGCTGGAGTCCACTAAAGGGGACGATCCAAGGGCATCTTCTGGTCCCAGACGCTCCCTAGTCTGACAATTCTGCATCAGTCTGCACTTTCTGCATAATTCCCTGTACTACGGGTCTAAATGACCTGCGTGATCGCCATGAATATCAATGTCACGCGTGTCGGGCTGCGTCAATTCGGCTTGGTTTGATGCATGTCGCCGGCCCGGCTGTTAAAACGCTCTGCTGGGCTAGATGCGGAGGAGGGGGAGGAAGATGCACAAGCCTGGTATTGCTAGCTGAGGCATTTATGTCACCTATAAAAGCAATGTATACATCACTTTGAGGAATGTTATAGAAATTGGAGGCTCTTTGCACCCTTGGGGAGATCCTTCCTGATCTAAAGCATGTTTGTCAGTGCTACTTGCTGAGATAAAAAATGGTTATTTTGACCTCCTGTCAAATCATAACAGGAATTATTTTTTAGCAGCAATAACTCTGACTTTCACAAATAAGCCAAAGTTAAAATGATTTGACATCTCAGTTCAATGCTGTTTGCAGTGACACTGAGGGTGTGTCTGTGTGAGGATTTTTTTGTTTTGTTTTTTTAGCATACAGAAATTTTACAAAAAGACAATTACAAAAACTTTACCTCAAGCCTGTTATGGCGATTGTAAATCACAACAAAATCAAGTGGTTAAAAGTTATAAATAAGCAAAGCCAAAGCACAAAAAGATACATATACACGTCCATGGATTCCTACATAAGACAGCCAAAAAAAAAGTTAAAAAGTGTTGCATTGGACACAGAATCCAAAAAGCTAAGAGATAAAATAAAGGAAATAATTCAAACTTCATCAATGATCGCAAAATATATAATTTGTTCAAAATAGTCAAACAAAAGACCCTTCTGTAGATACAGAATAAAACCAGAGGCTTTGAGTGAAAATACCTCTTACTGATTCAAGGTTAGGGTGGAAAGGGCACTGTCATATTCTTCGCTTTTAAAAGTCTTTTTTTTGTGTGCCAGATTTCATTTTTAATTTTACACGTTGGCCAGAAAGGTACAAGTATTCATTGTTTACCAAAAAAAAAACAGTCCTCTCTTCTTGTGTTTATAGAAGTATTCAGGTCCTGCCTCAAGGTTTTTGGCGTTGTGGTCATGACCTTATACTTGTAGCCTTTCATCAAAGTACTAGAGAACTGACTGTTTTATATATTTTTGAGGAAGACCTTACGTCTATTTTTATTCATCCATCCATCCATGCATTATCTTTCATTTATCATGTGGGGAGCAGGCTAAGCATTGCAAACATCATCAGTCAGGATATTTTCGAACAAATACCTCTTACTTTTGATTCGAAGGTTAGGGTGAAAAGGATTCATACTGTTACCTTCTGAAAGTTTGTATTTTGTATCAAATTTTGTTTTAAATTTTAACCTTTTTAGGCTAAAACGGTACAAGTAATCATCGTTTGCCAAAAATGCCACTCTCCCCATTTGTATTGAAAGAAATATCCAAGTCCTCAGTAAAAGCAGCAACAAAAATTACAAAAATGTCAATTGTGTAATGTTGTATTTGACATTGTGGTAGTGGCCTCGTACATGTAGTCATTCAAAGTTTTCATGGCTAAAGTCGAGACTGTTCTGTGCAGGAATCCAGTGGAATTTTAGCCAGACTATTAGAGAACTGACTATTTTTTACCTTGTATCTTTGAATTCAGTTCGACCTTATCGTTTTGTTTTCTCTGTCCATCCAATCACTAACGCATTATCTTCTGCTTATCTGGGGTCAGGTCACGGGGGCAGCAGGCTGGGGGACCCTGAGGTGTTACCAGGCCAGATGGGATATATAATCCCTCTAGTGTGATCTAGGTCTACAGGGGTCTCTGAATAGTTAGACGTGCCTGGAAAACAGGAAATGCACAGGAGGCATCCTGATCTGATGCTTTAACCACCGAAACTGTCCCCCTTTAAAGCAAAGGAGCTGAGGCTCTTCTCTGAGCTCCCTCCGGATGTCTGAGCTGCTCATCTTATCTCTAAGGCTGAGCCCAGCCAGCCTAAGGAGGAAACTCATTTTGTCCACATGTATCATTGATCTAATTCTTTCAGTCAGTACCAAAAGCTCATGACCATAGCTGAGAGTTAGATTGTATTGTATGTATATTGTATGTGTATGTATATAGATTGATGAACTACAAAATCGAGAGTTTTGCTTTCTGGTTCAGCTTGTTCTTGACCACAGCGGGCCACCACAGACAACCACAATGCCCATAGCACTGCTGATCTTGCACTGGTCCACCTGTCCATCACCATTTTACCCTCACTTGTAACAAGACCCCAAGGTACTTGAATTCCTTTGCTGGGGGCAGCAACAGTCTTCCAACCCAGAGGGGCCAATCCACAGTGTCTCAGCAGAGACACTCATCTGCGAGTCACCTCAGTGTGTGCTGAAGGTCGCGGTGTGATTTCTCTGTCACAACCACATCATCTGCAAAGAGCAGAGACGCAATGCTGAGGTTCCCAAACTGGACACTCTCTTCCCCATGGGTGCGCCTTTTGATCTTGTCCATGAGTATCACTAACAGAATTAGTGACGAGGGGCAACACTGGCGAAGGCAAACACCCGCTGGAAATCAGTTTGACTTTGTGTGTGGGGACACAGCTCTCACTTTGTTCATACAAGAAGTGGACTGCTGATAAATACAACCCTTGTACCCAGTATAGACGTAAGCCTTCTCCAAGTCCACAAAGGACATGTAGACTCAATAGGCAAATTGTGTTCTGCTGACCGAACTCGCATTGCATGCCCCGAATCTGAGGTTAGACAATCGGTCAGTGCCTCCTCTCTGGAATGCACTTTTATTTGGAGTCCAATCAGTTGTGATTCCCCCATAATTGAAGCACACCCTTTGGGCTCAGTGAAAAACACCACCTCACAGGTACTGTCCCAGACCCCAGTACAACACTGAAGAGCAGTGTCAGCAAAGGAAACCAAGCAATGTCTAAAGCCTTCAGCATCATCTGCACCTGGTACCTTGCTGTGGAGGAGCTTTTTGACTTCCTCAGAGACATCTGGCAGAGATATGGGTAAGGCTTCCCCCAGTTCTTCAATCTCTGCGATTCTATTTTCTTTTTTTTAATTACCTTTTCTAAAAGGTATGTGAAGCATGTTTCGAACAGGAGTCCATTGAGAATTTGAAAGAACGTGTTCTTTAAAAGAGACTTGTCTGGATTGCGCAGTGTATTTTTAAATTGGATGTGACCTTATCTCTATTATTCTAAAATAAATAAATAAACTGGGGTAAAATGAGTTGAATTATTTATATTTAGTCAGAGATGTTTCAAACGGCACTTATTGGAATTTTCAAATAACAATTTTCCCTGACGTAAAATCATTATCAGCGAAACATACTCTTTAAATATAAAGTGCTCAATATGCAGACAGAATGTCCCGTTAGTTTCTTATTCTTATTTTGTCATTATTACCAATGCATCTACAAACAGCACTTTAATGTTGCAGCTATAGACAAGGTGGACCTAATTTGATTATTTTACATGCTGTTGGTCAGTTCAGTCTATATATTTAATATATCATATTATCATATTTAAGATGAAAGTGTTTTGTGGCATAAAAACGACAACATTTCTCTATACTATGTGGCAAAGTAGAAATAGAAATGCATCAAAATTGTGCTTAAGTACATTGCTTGAGTAAAAAATACATTGGATTGATTTGCATTCCACCACTGCTTCCCATGTAGTGGAAAAACCTCTGAAACAGCACTTAATCATAATGAAATTCTTTTAGGGTTAGCTGCTCCTTGAGGCAAAAAGACCCACTGAGAGTTGAAGGAAATAGAAATTCATCGCTGATTTAACACACTTGAAATATATCTGTATTTAACGAAATCCTTGCTCTCTATCATTACTTTCATCCCTGTATCGCGGTCGTTTATCAAACTAAATGTTCTTATATTACAATGATTATGTGAGATTATGTCATAGTGGGCTCCTGCTGTCGATCTGTGTCAGATTCCTAATACCACATGACACAGACCACCACTGGTACTCAGCCAGGACAAGTGCCCTTCAAATAAAATATCCCCCTGCCAGATTTTCAACATGCAGAGCCATCAGGCTCAGCTGCTCAAGCTACTGACCTCTCAAACTGGCTGCTCTCCACCACACATTACATTTGTATAATGAGGACAAAACAAAAAATGGACTCAAGTTAGAAAGGTTAGATTGATCGTCGGATTGTATTAGCATAGTATTTGCTCTCAAATGCTCCAGCAGTGCTTTATTTACTGATTGTTTTGTGTGTGAGGTGCACAGCAATCGATGGAACATCCTGCAAACTTTCCCCGTCTGACATTTGAGGCGAACAAAGGCAAACGCATAACTGTTAGACGCAAATAAGATATGAAAAAGACAGAAATATCTACGCCCAGAAGAAACCCTTTTTTTATAAGTCTCTAGTGACATCAATACCAAACAGAAATGATCCTTTCAGCTATTTTCATCCTGTTCTTTCTGGTTTATCAGCACTCATATGACAGACCACGACTCCACCTTTAAAGAAATCAAAGAAAACTCTTGATATGATCTTTCTAGTGCTTGTTCAATGTGACCACTTTGAGACAGGCTTGTTGCGTGTGCAGTGCTGCTGTGCTATAAAAATAATCGCATGGACAAATGTGCCTAAAGTAAATTTGGACCTGTGCCTTTTGATTTTTTTATAGCCAGGCCCACTCTTGTGTCACATTTCAGGACATCACATTTGGTGAGGGAACTTTATTTTAGCGATACCGTTTGGCAAATAGTCCCCTTTGTGCTATTAACGAAGCAGGCGACCAGATGAAGCTGATGTTTCCTGATGCACCGCTCAGAGCGGGTATTTGAAGTAGGGCAGATGTGCAGAGATAAACTGCAACACTTTTGCAAGAAAAAAAAATTCTGTGCACTGGTAGATGTACTGGGTCTAACTGCAAGTTTCTTAAGCTTTTCTGGTGCACCTTGATCATATTCTCTAGCGCCAGGAAGATAGGGCTATCAATAATTGATTCGCCAGAGCAAAATGTGTGCTCTTGAAGGGGCGGCTGTTGTCTGCAGTCATTGTTTTATTAGGCATCTGAAGAGCAAAAAAAAAAAAAAGAGAGAGAGACAACACAGTCTCAAACTCCGACACTCCTTGCCACTTTATCTTCCTTTTGAAGTGGAAAAAAAGGCAATTTGAATAGAATTGACAAGTCCAAGCACAGCAGTTCCTTAAAAAAAAGGCACTCACTTGCAAAACACTACACAGAATTCACAATTCAAATCCTTCTAAGAAAATTTCTCAGAAACTGCACTCAAAGTGTAGAAGTGTTGTCTTAAGAGCAGGTTGACCGAGCAAAAAAGAAGGTCAAGGTTTATCATTTTTAAACACTGGCATTGAGACTAATAGACGCCATTTACAATTAACGGGAATCACGTGTTTTATGAAGTCTGACCCGCATCTCCTGAGGGGCACACATGCATTTTACATGATTCATGTACGTAAAGTGGCCACAAAGTGCAGAAACAACTGTCAAATGCTGTAGCTTCTAGTCGCTGTGCAGCTCATACATCGAGAGCCGAGGGACAGCTGCAAAGATGCAAACACAGATTAGGACAGTAAAGGCAAAAAGGTGTGTAAACAGGAGAGAGAAAATACGAGTAGTTGGGAGAAACCCATCTGGAATCTCCTCTGTTATTAGATGTGATCTCGCCTCTGAGGGGATGAAGAAAGAACGTCCCGGCTCGTTACTGTAAAAGCGGGGCAGCGGGGGGTGCGCGTGCGATGACAGCACAATCGCTGTCACATACTTGATCCTGTTTTATTAGCTTGAGCGTGGTGAGGATGGCGCTCCTCTCTGCGGACAGCAGACAACTTGTTGTGCTACGGATTAAATGAAGCGTACTTGAAAAGAGTCAAGATCAGTGCATATCGCCGGAAGCAGGTCCGGAGGGAAGATGGTTCAGTGTGAAGGGGGTAAAAAAGACATTGCTACATGTTAAATATATATTCATAATAGCAATATGAGTGCTGGGTTAGAAAGGTTTTCATCACAAGGCGAAATAAAGGATATTATAAAGGTTATTGTCAGTGGGAGATCTTCCTATAGGTGACATAGGTGGCTGCCAAAAAGCACCCAGCCCACCACTGTTTTTTTGTAAGATTTTGGGCTATTTTGCTTCCAGAACATGTCTTTTTACAGACTACTGGAAAGAAAACTTACAAAATTGAAAATATGTTTATTTTAGTTAACATTTCTGTTCTGGAAATTTATACAAAAAGTGCACATAACAGATAATGCTACAATATTTAATGCCCATTTAATTGTAAAATGTCACAGAACTTATATACAAAAAATAATAGTCTTAAACTAATTATTAATTAATCAAAATCAAAATTTGAGCCAAAAATCTCCACTTCAATAGTACTTACATACACCAAATTTCCAATTTTGTATTCCTATCTATAATGTGAAATGAATAGGGGTTTGTTCTTGTATCATTCAAAACCTGATTGAAATAGCATTTGATTTTTTTTTTTTTTTTTTTTAAGTGGCAAAAATTGATTTTGTTGTGGCTGTTGACACTATTTTCTGATTTATGGAGTGATGCTATCCAAAGTTCCCTGTGTAAAAATCTTGAACTGATGTTAATCCAGTGTTCAGATTATTATCCTGGAAATGTATGCTCATTTTCACAGATTTAATTGGATATTGCAACATTTGCATGTTAAAACATACCATTTTCAGAAAACTTGTAATATAAAAAAATAATTGTGTTAGTGTTATTAACTGGGGAAGTTAAACATTTTACCCAAGTCACATCTCCCCGTCATTGAAAGAAAAACCAAACATTAGGGGAAAATGATTATTCGATCTAGTGCACTGAGGGGTTTGGTGAAGTGGAGAACATTAAAGAAAGTGAAAATTAAAAGTTAAACGCCACCCAGAGCACAATAAAAAAAAAAAAAGATGAGATTTGCTAATTTGCTCGTGCAATATTCTTTTCCATTATTACTGTTAGCCAAGTTGTTTGTGATGATTTCTCAGTAGTTGTGTTTTTGTTTGTGATTTTTAAAAAAAAAATGTAAAAGATGATATATAATACACAAGGGGAAGCTTGCCTAGGCCCCAAATGTGTCACGTCTGGCACTGGTGATTGCCCTTTGAGGATTTTTGTTGTAGCAGCTCAGCTAGGGAACACACATTTCAATTTTTTTTTTTCTTTTCTTCGAATTACTCCTATAAAGTTTTGATCATAATCAAAGAATCCAAGCAGGGAATCGTATGAGTCAATTTGACACTTGCTTAATTAGAACGCAATCCCAGCAGCTCTGTCAATTAAAGCAGACTGTGAGGTTAGAGATAATAAAATGGGATTAGATGAAACTCATTGTCCTCTGAGGACTTTCTCATAGCTCAATTAACTCAGCAAATAACCTGAATAAAATATGAGCATATTGCAATATTCATTTTCTGCACGGAAAGGGACACCGCGTGAATTATGCAACACAAAAAAGTGGACCATCTAAGGTCCATTTGCGTGCATATGTTTTGCCATGTAAAACTGTGATCCACTGATTTAAAAAAGGAGCATTTTGCTGGTGTAATCTGGCAGGAGGTTTTGGCTGCAGCGTCCACACCATCGCTCTCCTCTTTGTTTCTTCCTCTCTCTGGCAAAGAGGAGCTCCTTTAACCTTTTCTGTCTGGAACTCAAATGAGAAATTTAGTCTCTCACCCTGGGAACCAAGCTCATTAAAACATATTGGGCTTCAACTCATACTTTTCGTATCCAGGCCATGAATATGCATTATTCAAGCATAGGACATTATCTGTCTCATTGTGCTCCCTTGAAACATTCCTTTTTAACCCAGGGGCACGGGAAATAACTATATTTTTATGACACCAATGTGTCAACCTTATAATCGTGTTGTGATGTTTACAAGCTTCTTTAATTGCTAATTCATTGTGATATCCTAAACTGGGGTTAAATGGAGTTATGCTTTGCTATTTTTTCACAATTTTTCTGATACTTAAAAGGCTTCTTTTGTAATTTAACAGCAGATATTATTGGTTTTCAAGCAAAATATAATGCTATAAAAACTATAATGCGTGTGGTGTCAATTAAATAACCCAAACTACTGTCATTCTGTACAATCATGCCAATAAACCCTACAGGGAAATTGAAGTCAGCTGCAACTACTTCTTAGAAAGATGCTTTTTGCTCCGCTCTGACAATATGCATCAGCTGCAGTGTTCTGTACATTTTGTTCTGCACAGACAAATTACCATGCATGATTCACCCAGCCGGAGAGTCAGACGTCTAATAGCTTGATATCGCAGCTCCAGTATATCAAACTCCTTCACTCTTGGTCAACACTTTTGGGGAGTTTGTATGTTGCTCCGCTTTTAACAGCGTTACCTGCACACAGGGAGGCCAACGCAAAAAAAAAGTTCCCCTCAGTGCGGCTCATTTGTCACCCTGATGATAATCTATAATAGCCAGGTTGCCTGCCTGTGTGGGCTGCGCTCTGCAGCAGCCTGAAGGCTCTGGTTGCCATGCATATTTGGCAAACAATATCAGATTGGAGTTAAAAGAAAAAAAAAAGAGTGAGTTTGGATTAGATTTATACAAACGTGGAGTGATTTCTGATGACATTGCTCTTACTAACACAGTTCCACATCATTATGTTTGCCTGCCTGCAGACTGTCAGTGCAGCACTGTTCCACAAATATTGACCGTTGGTTGTGCCTGTGGTTTGATTACTAAAATGTGAAAATGCCTACTAGTGTCTGGTGCTTGTCTGTTGTAATGGCCAAGTGATGATATTATGAAGTGTCCTGGAGTAGCTTATTCAGGGGGGCCAAGGAGAAGATGAGATGAGAGGCAAAGTGACATGAAAATGGATTAAGCCGTTTTAAAGGCTCAATAATAAGTTGGTGTTAATCATCCTTTGCACACTCCTTTCACAGTTGGATTAGGGACTAAATTAAAGGTACCCTCTGGTGTTTTTGGCAATTTTTTGGTCATATAAAGCTTTGTTTTGATAAGTGGGATCCGTTTGTATCTCTTCCTCCTCAAGTAGGAGGACAGCAGCCCAGTATCCTTAAAAGTGGAACCCATTTTCCACATCAAAGTCTGTTTACAGGTCTTGGAGAGCACTGCTGCATATGTGGAAAAAAAGTGGTATAAAGCTGCTTGTGGCTCCAGAGGGAGCTGAGTGAAGTTTGATAAACTGGTTGGTTCTGAAGACTACAAGTTTCAAAATCTGGTGGTGTGGGGTTTGAAAGAAGGAAACAAAAATGGAATAAAAAACAAAACAAAACAATATCTCTGGTTTGGCATGTCAACATGTCTGACTTGTACACAAGATAAGGACTGGGTGATGGAGAAAATCCGATATCACAATATTTTTGAGCATATGCCTGTATAGATATGTGATGGTGTTGCAGGGTAGACTGTTGGTGCTTTTGGAAAATATTTATATTTATTTATCTAATATAACATCAGGTTATAAGTATAATATAGTCAAAAACTTAAATTTTAAGAGGTTTTAATATGCATTGTGTATATTCTTTGATGTGTTTATTGTTGTTTGACCTGAAAATTTGTGAATTTTGATGTGTGGTTTCGTCTCTCCTGTTACTTACTTGTCCATACTGATCATGTGACAGCCTGTCAACATGTAAAGGAAACTGCCCAAAGGCGACCGTTTTGTAATTGCCCTGATAAAAGCCTTCATGGCTGAAATGCGTGGGCATGTTTTAAACTGCTACTATGACTAAATACATAATTACCCCCTTGAGTGCCTTACATTTCTCTGACTGTTTTAAACATATGAAATGTGCAGAATATGCATTTTATGCTTCTATTTTCTTTGATTTGATTTTATCAGGCCTAAACTTTTTTTTTGCCTTAACAAAAGTTTAATTGCCTTTGCAATGTTTCTAATCTTAACCTTGCTGTAGATGCAGATATTGAGAAATAAAAAAAAATAAATAAATAACATTGAACGTAACCTGTGGGTTTCCCCAATATTTGTTTATCAGTTTATTTTAATGACAATTGTTGTAGAAGTCTTGGTTGGTCTACACCAGCTTGGTAATGTGCCATCTGTTCCTGCTCAGATGGGTATTGGTTAAGATGTGTATTGCACATGCATGTGACTAGATGTGTGTGTCTTGAGCCACACAGGTGTAGCTTCTTGGCCTGGTTGCAGGGAAAGGCCTTAAAGAGGGGGCAGGAACTCTGGCTCAGTTTTCTCTATCCTGCAGCTTCAGCAGCAGTGTAGAGGTGGCAGATCTGATTTAGACTTTACGTTGTTTCTTTGTTTTTTGTGGGTCTGGTGGTTTTATTTCTGTTAGGTTAAGTTGTTGTGGTGATTCAGGTCAGAGGGAAGAGCCCAGATCTGTCTACACTATGTGGGTTGATCCGGATGTCAGTCCTTTGGCTTGTTTGTTGGTCTTTCTTATTGTTTCAAATGAATTGACTATTGTTTCCTGCACTTCTCATGTGATTATTGCAGAACTCTTTGCAATGAGCCTTTCTGGAGGGTTTTAAAATCACCAAAAGGCAAGTTTGGATGTAGACAATGAAGGTTTAAAAAAAAAAAAGTAAAATTGGCTGTGCAAGTGAATGCTTTGTTGGAGCACAATGATGCGAAAAACAAAGAATGAAAACATAACTGTTTGTTTGCAACAAAACTCCACAGGGAGCCTGTAAGTTAACCTTGTACTAAACTTCCCTGACCCCCTGTTGAGCCAGTCATTACAAGCTCATGCCGTGCAGCCAGACATTGTTCAAACCCACAGAACCTCTGTTCTAGTCCAGAGTTTACAAAGTTGCCAAATAGGTCAGGCTGACTTTAGTGAAAATGATCCATAAGACAGAATATTCCTATTAAAGTTGTCTTGTGTAAGGTTTAGTGGGATTTAGTTGCATTCAGAAATAGGGATTGCAAATTGCAACCAGCTGAATCTTCTCCTGGTTAGATTTCCCACTGTGGTCATTGTTCATGAGTTTTTTACCAGGTGCCAAATTAGGTCTTATCCTCTCCAAAACAGACAAACCATGTGATTAAAAGCAGTTAAAACACGGAATCAAGCAGTTTGTGTTACAAATCAATGTTTTTCCAATACTGTTTGGCATGTAGAAGACAGGCTGCCATCTCAGCATGTGCTAATGTTTTAACCTTATTCCTGATCCAGACATTCACATTTTTACCATGAGCTGAATCATCAGCAGAGGTCTCCTCCTCTCCAAAACAAACTGACTTGGTGACTTAAACTGGTTAAAACACAGAATAAAGCCGTTTAAATTTAAAAGTCAATGTTTTTCCAATGTTGTTTGGCAAGTTGGAGATGGGCCACTGAACTCCTTGCTACTCTGTACTCACCTTATAACTTAAGATTTAGAAGTTTAGGAGGTTTTTACTATGAGCCGAACTATCCCCAGAGGTCTCTTCCTTTCAAAAACACTCAGAACTGTAAAACACTGAATAAAGCACATTACAAATTGATGTATCTCTTATGCTGTTTGGGAAGTCTGAGACAGGCGGCTAACCCAGCACCTACTACTGTGTGCTCAGGTTTGCTCTTTGACTTAAAATCCATCACTTTCAGGAGGTTTTTACTTTGAGCCAAATTATCCGCAGAGGTCTCTTCCTCTCCCAAACAAACAACCCAGTGAATTAAACCAGTAAGATACCAAATAAAACAGCCTCAGGTAAAAATAAAAGAAATCTAAATATCAGTATTTTGACAATGTTCTCGTTATAGAGGGGCTTCTGACTATGGTGGCTGATGTAAAAAAATTCAGTTGGCGCTATCTAGAGCCAGTGTTTGGTTTGTGCTTTAGACTACTGTCAAAAACATAGTGATCTCCATAGATGAAAATCTGCTTGTTATGTATATAACCGGCTCATTCTGAGGTATTGAAATCACAATGTTCCTTAATTTCATGTCAAAGAAAATGTACTATGTATTATGTTCCATTTCTGACCATATATCCTATACTGCACACACTAGAGTTTTTAAAGACAGAATGTTAATTGAGTGCAGTGCTTTTGCAGCGTGCCGCACAAAAACATCACACCAATTTAGTGGCAAGAACAAGAGATGACTTGTCAATCATCTACATATTTGATTTAAACTGAAGTTTGAGTGGGAGCTATGCTTTTCTGTTCTTTGTTCTTTTTTGTCTCTTGCTAATTACCCACTTCTGCTGCTGATACCAGAAATGTAAAACACATTTATGCAAGAGGATGCCAGGAATACCAAACAATGTTTCACTGTGTGGCCTCTGTAGTCAAATGTAAGCAAATGTTGCAGAGAGAAGGCAGAGAGCAGCAAAATTAGACACGAATTTGTTTACCTATTTATGGTATGGAAATGTAATGTTGGTTTCAATCTAATAGATAACACAGTGCCCCTTTCCCTAAATATGTAACATTAGGAAGGAGTTCAGAGACTGTCTCCTGGTTTTTCGCAGTTTCCTGCTGTTTCTCCTCTGCCTCCTTCTCGCTACAGGTCATGTGGCATCCCGCCAGTGTTTGAGGACGCTAGCTTTTGTCAAAATTTGTGGATGTAAACAACTCAATAGGCTGACAAGAACCCAGCCCTCTACAATAACAGCGCTCTGTTCCCCCACGGCTCTATTTGCTTTCATGTTTGTATCTTAAGAGTGTGGCTGCTCTTAGAAAGAGAGGGGAAAAAAGGAAGTGAATTTGCTTCCAGCGCTGGTCCCACAGTTCCCTTGAACTTCAAAGGGCTGCGAGGGAAACTTTCCTACATCTTGATGCTGCGCTCACCTCTGTGGCACAATCAGGAAGGCTCCATCTATCTCCATCTTGAGCTACTCACCAATACGGGTGCAGAATATATAAGGATTCTCTTGGTAATAAGTCAAGAAAGGTTTTCTCACTGATCTGCTGAAAACCTGCAAACATGTGACCTATAATCTCATTCGCCGCATGGTTGTTTTTAAATTAGATTCAGTCGGCACAGCGTGGTATATCTCCAGAGGGTGGGGGTTTGTCACACACAGGCCAAGCTGATTGGATGGACTAATCAAAAGATACAATTGGGGCGAATGATGAAACGCAAAATCGAGATGTCTGCTCACTCCCGATATTTGCATTTTTTCCATTTAAGCCTTTTCTCACAGAGACACTGTCACCTTATTCAAGCTCCGCAGCCTCTCAGAAATATAGTTCATTTTTTAAAAGTGATGTATGATTAGCTCTGCCAGCCACAATCCTAATTGAAATGAGTTTGGTGCAGCAAGGGGGGAAACCGGGGCAGGGATGCACAGCTGTGCCTGTTTCGGAATCAGTTGTTCGTCCCAATTGGCTGTGCGGGCTAATGATTTGCTTGCAGTGGTTGGAATTTGCTGATAAGGTCATGCGAGGAAGAGTTTCAACAGTGAAAATTAACATTGAACATGATTGTGTTTGCTACAAAGGAAGCACAGTTCTTTTTAGTTTTGTGGGGTGCAAATAGAAATCAGTTAATTTGCACTTCACTGCCAATCCTCATATTAATCCATGAGTCATCTGGAGTGACTCATCGCACTATTGCACAGGTGTCTGCATCAAGATCTGACAGTGCAGCAGTGTCACAAACAGTGTACCATCTACAGTGCAGTGGCTTCTCCAGTAATGGGAAAGTGTGTGAAAAGCCCCAGAGCGTTTCCCTCTCACCTTCGGAGTGGCAGCACAAGGCATCCATCCTTTTCTTCTTTCCAGTAACAAGAGATTTGTCTTCCTCACCCCCCCTTACTTGCCTGCTCCTCACAAGTGCTTGTTTGGTTGCTCCAGGTCTGTTTTTGCAGAGTTCTGCACACTGACTGATGTATAGCCTCAGCCGAGAAGCAAATTATTGAACACAGTTTGCATTGCGAGGAGAGGAAATATCGGTTAATAAAATAAAGAAATAAAGCATTATTGGCGCCTGCAGGCCTCCGGGAGTACACACTTGTTGCAGAGGTAATGATGAAGATGCAATAGTGACACCCATTTAAATCTGATTTGCAAATTATTATTTTCGTTGTTTGTTGCTGCCAGCGGCTAATTATTATTCACAGCGGGGACAACAATGTGTCATCTTCTATTTGCTTGGGGATTAGGGTGATATGGCTTGAAATGCACATGTTTATCACAAGGAAAAGAGACGCCAAGGGCCCAAACATTACGCCGGCACTTCATTTTGATAGCACTTCATTTTGATAGAATAAGTGAACCTCGAGGCATCATCACCGTTAGACCTTGTGTATAATTGAAATGCTGCGCAACAATGTGGGTGATACTGTATATTCAGTTGTGTAGCCCTGCATTTTTTGTTTTCTAAAGGTAATCCGAGTTAGTTATATCACTGAGTAAAAGCAAACCTTCGTCCCTTTGTTCTGTCTTCCCTGCATGTGTCCTTATTTTATCTTTCTGCTGCTTTTGCTATTTCTTGTACTGACAAAAGGTTTTCTAAAACTTTAGGGCTCGAGCGAAAGCACAAAGAAAATCACTAGGTTTGCTTTTTCATGTGTCATTTTTATTATTTTTTTTTAACTTTCATATCAGAATATTGCAGCAAAAACCCTTAAATCACATCAGAAATCATGAAACTTTTGCTTCAAAAATCAGATATAATTCATTCCATGTTTAATGTGGAGCTTCAAAGTCTGGCATAAATTTAAGGCTGCAAACAGCATAAGAAATAACTGCATATCTTTTAGTGATATGCAGCATGCAAATCACAGATTACACTTATATTCACAGCATTTTGCTCTTATCTAGACAAACAACAATACAGCACAGTAAGTGCAAATTGGATAAAGTTGTGCAAGCATGTGCAACACATGCTTGTATCAATTATATCATCCAATGTTGCCGTTAGCTTGACTTTAGTGTTCTTTTAAAGACCACGAGGGATCCTTTGGTTCTGGCCCCTTCTGGGAGCTTGTTCTTGTTCTACCACTGGGATGCCAGAACCGAGAAAAGTCTTGACGTATGTTTCTAAGGACCTTTGTGAGCAGTTGGCTTGGGGCGAGCAACTGGAGAATTCTTGCTGCAGCACGGGGTTTCGCCGGCGCCTCAAGGTAGACAGGTGGCAGCCTGTTGTTGGCTTTGTGACAGAGTCAGGGTCTTGAACCATGGAGGATCAGAAGCAGTGTGACAAATATTTAGACAAGTTGAGGAGGATTGACACATCCTCAAGGTCTACCTGCATACAGTAGCTTGCCCCCGGCGTGCTGTGGTAGCCAAATTCACTATTAGTTAGTGTCATCCATGAACATTTCAAGGTTTCTCATAGTCTTTGTCTGCTTGCAAATTTCCATAAAAATATTTTAAAAAATCCCCCCTAATAGAGGTCTGCCAAAGTCATTGTTTTGCAAGTCACAGGTTTGTCTCAAGTCTTTGCACTCAAGTCCCAAGTCAAGACAGGCAAGTCCTTCGTCAAGTCCCAAGTTAAGTCACTAATCCTAAACTTTGACTTTCACGTTCTAAAAATGCACTCTTAAAGCTTTTCAATGCCATTTAACAGAAATATATTGTTAAATTTACAAAATATCTTTTTTTTTTTATTTGTATTTATTTGTCAGAAGAAGTTGGTTGAAAAGTTATTTTGATGTTAAGCCAACAATATCTGAGAATCTGTTAGTTAACTTCTTGATATTAGACTCAACCTACCATTTTATCTGCGATTTCAAGAGTCAAACAAAGTCGTAGTGTCTCTGTCTTTAAATTTTGACCTGCATATTTTTTTTATCCTGCATAATACAAACAAAATTATCTTTATCTATCTTTTTTATCTATCTCACAATGTTGGTTCATCACAGGTCTCTCCTGCAATTCGATGCTGTTTGATTGGTTCATAGAAAATGCATCTGGAAAATCAATTGTCAACTTGGTGGAGGTGATGCTAAGAGGCTCTGCCCCTTAGCATCTCTTATTATTGCTGCCACAATCGCAATGACAGCTGGATTGCATCCATTTTCCTCAAAGCTTGACTTAAAATACTCGCTTTTGTGGCAAAATTCCAGCAGGTAGCGCCCTGATTTCTCAGTAAATGACAACTGCTTTTTGAGGCACTATACCAGGTGGAAGCACAGTGATGTGTCATTAAAAAAACACCCCTGTTTAGTGGCTAAAAAGACACAGGGAACACAGCAATAACTCACTAAAAAACAACTGATTTTTGTTTATTCTTTCATTTAATCAATAATGGAGACATGAAACATGCAAATTCTCAAGTATGTGTTGAGAAATGTGAACTGGGTTTCAAAATGTTAACTTTTTACATTTTATAAACATTTTCTGTCCATTGATTTACATGTAAACAAGTACGTCAATCTAGTTAGGCTAAGGATCACCGCTTTGTGCCACAAATCATCTTTGCTGTAATTTTTTTTCTGGACATTGTACTTGGTGGCAGACAGAATTGCACCATGAAAGCGAGCATTATGGGGAACCAACCTCATTGCCGATGGTGTCATTTTTCTGTACATTGTGGAAAAAACATTGACTTCACAATAATAAGCAAAACAGTGGTCTATTTCCACTTTGAAGTTTGGACACACAAGCTACATCTGGGGCATCATGAGATCAAGCCTCCCTGGAGCATGTTCCTTCTCAACGAACAATACCTCCATGATGTTTTTAGAAATGGGTACATTCTTGGTTTCAGAGTCTAAATTCTCCGTCCTCCAAGCGGCAGTTGCATTTTTTTTGTCTTGATCACAGCCGATTAGAGTCTCCAGCTTTAGCAGACCTGATCCTGGGCACAATGCTGGCCATGTAGAAATGTCTGATCATAGAGAATCATAACTGGGGTACTTTTTTTTTAGTTTTGCTCCAGGCATCTTAGTCAAGTTAAAGAAAAACAAGAAAAACAGAGACAAACAAAGTTGGCTCTATTCTTTCCTCCTTCCACTAGCAGAGCCAATAGCAATTAGCTTGCAGTTTGTTGACAACATGGGGTGAAGCTTTCATGCTCCAGAGATTCAACTGGTCTGATGCCCGAGTTACAACATTGCTTTGAGAGCAAACAGCCGGCCAATGACACCATAAATATTGGTTTGGTTTTTGACATATTAATATACTTATTTATCTTGGCCCAGCATGAGGTTTAACGCCTATGAACCAGGGCTTTAAAACGCCAATGCAGAAGATTTCCCAAGACTTTTGGATCAAACTGCTGTCACCTGGGGCTGTGTGAGTGCGGGGGGGCGTACCGCTTTTTTGACTGCTGCTCCAAAGGCATCATCCATCATAGCTCCTAGATGATCAGGTTTTTCATTTGGATGTTTGCCAATACAGATATTGCATTCAACAATAACCCAAATGTTTGATACAAAGCCTTCAGTCTTTTGCAGCCCAGCAGAGATTTATAAAAGATGCATGAATCAACAAGTCCATATTGTTAATCCCAGGAAAAAAAAAAAAAAAGTACATTCACAACTTTCTGCAGACAGTTTGGAGGATGAGAAGTTAATGTATTTCTTTTTTTTTATGATTTTGCTACATATTCATAAGAACCACCCACAATATCACACTCTGTATGAGTTATGCAAATGACTGTTAGAGTTAAAATGACCAGCCTCCACTTAGTTCGTCTTTTTCACTCTCTCCCACAGCATCTTTTCAAAATGAATTTTTTTTTTAACCACCGCTACTTATACCTCCAATCACGCAGTTTTCACAATGTTCCACTGGCGGATGGCTGTGAATGTTCTCTGGATTTACAACTTTGGCATTTTCTTAGAGTTTAGGAGAAAGAAAACATACAAGAAAACATCTTTCACCATTATGAAGACTTTGTTTTTTCGGTTGAGGTTTTTTTTTTTTTTTGTCTTTGCAAGAAATACTTGGTTTATTTTGGTTACTTTTCTATTCAAATTACAACTTCCTGCAAGAGAAAGAAAGGGAATAATAATAGGATGGACAGGCCTAGTCTGTGAAGACCACAAAACCCTTTTTTTAATCCTTTGTGAGAGTATAATAAAGGGGCATTCTAGTATCCCTGTTTCCCCCTGTTTCCACTTAAATTATTATTTTTATTTTTTACCGATTGGCAGAAGCAGTAGAGTCTTTACTCCACTACATCCCCATTGTCAGCAATGCAACCGCAGGTCTCAGTACCTAATTCAGTCCTCCCTATTCTCGTTCCACTGCACAGTATAACTGCAGCTCACAGCCTGTGCTTTACGTCTACATCCACACATACCTCTAATTGCCAGTGCCTGTCCTTTCCACTGAGTCATTAGTACCGTAATGCACTGTGACATCTATCTTTGGGCCAGAATGCTGTGCTCAGCTCACTGTGGTCAGTCGTGCCAACAGAAACGCAAGCAGGAGTCCTTAATATTGAGACGAAAATCTTAAATATATCCACACGTTTTGTGTTTTTTTGAGGGATGCTTTTGGAATGGTCAAGTATTTCAACATAATTTGGAGAGACTGCATTCTGGTCTCAGTTAAAAATGTGATTACTATTTCCATGAGATAAAACAGTTATTTTTTGGGAGATGGATGTCATTAACAGGAACTGCTAAGACCATAATCTTGGGCCATACCGATTAGTTCCAACAAAGCTTCATTCATAATTATGCTATTTTTAATTTTGTGTGTGTGTGTGTGTGTGTGTGTGTGTGTGTCTGTGTGTATTCATTTAGTTTCAAACCCAGTACATTTGCAGATAAAGATAAGGCTTCTCTAATATTATTTATATTAAAGCCTACTATTTATAGGATTAGTTTCCAGTGTTGGGTAATTTTTGTTTCCAACTCATATGATCCAAACTTTTCCAATAACTGAGGAGCATTGTACAGTCCGAAAGTTAACATTTACTGAAACAAAATCTACATATACTCTTTAACAAAATTCACAACACATTTTTATCTGTTGTAATATTCTTCCTCAACCCACTTGTTAGTGTTAGCTTCTCCAGAACCTGTTTGCTCTTGCATAGGGAGGCATGCACCTGAATTAACTGGGTGCATTAACTGCAAAGAAAGTTGATTTATTAAAAAATTTAATTTGATGAATCACTTAACATGAATATTTTGTTTTTAAGATTTGGGTTTTCTTCTTATTTATTAAGGTGATAATGTCATAAAATATGACAACAAACATCCAACAATTAATTTGAAAACCATGACAACAGTATTTTTAGAATACTAATTAAGAAAAAACACTACATTTGGCACGGTTTCTCCATAATCAGTCGGGCTATCAAACTGGAAGAAGAAGCTGTCATTTTTTCTCACAATGGTGAAAGACTAAGGGAAAAAATATTTAAATTAAAACAAGAAAATCTTTTAGGCCAACAACAAAAAGTCAAAACGTCCAGAAGAGAAAAAAGACTAATAGCATGCTTATTGTAGCATTGCATTACCAGTTACTTTAGGAAATCCATTTTTTCACCTTAAGCCCTAAATGTGAAGCTAAAGCAAAATTGTGTAAAATAATGGACCTGGCCACCATGACTATGACCATGACCATTACCAATTGCTTTGTGGTCTGACCCTTTGAGGCCTCCAGTTTGGAATTTGGACGTTGCCATCTAATGCAAATTTTTGCTCGGTTTAAAAAAAATAATAAAAAGGTGTGAAACTGTTCAAATGTAATGTTAATTACCAGAAAATTGCTACTTCTATTCACTGAACTGAACACCTGTGTAACCAAGCATCTTACAAGACTTGAGGCAACCAAAATGTTTGTGACAGCTAAGCCTATAGCTTATTTGACTTTGTGGTTATACCATTATGTTAAATTTCAAGCATTATTGCTGTGGTAGAAACTTGTCAATGGACAGCCCCCAGTGGTCACTCACGGGTATGTTATGTACAGTTGTCATGAATGTTGAAGTTAGGTATAGAGGCCAAAGCCAGTTTTGCAACAGACTGGGAAAATAATCTCATTGGCAGTAAAGTTGGGCATTTTAACATGGTGATCTTTGGGGATTGACTCGCTCCTGGAGCCAGCCTCAACTGACCATTAGAGAAACTGCACTTTCTGGCACTTTTGCATCAGCTTAATTTCTCAGCCCTGGAGGTTACTGCTTCAGTTACAGCCAATTACTTTAGATCAGCTTTAAGACTTGAAGTAGGGGGAAACAGCTACCCTGACTCGGTCCAAAAGTGAAACGAGAAAAACTTCAAGCCAACAAACTACTCCTTGAATAATCCACTTCCCTCTGTATTGACAGTAAAGGCTTCATTCAACATGCCATCGGTGTATCTGTTAAACAAGTGCAGCAAATTAGTAATTACATAAAAATGTAAAACATAATCAAATGTCACTTGTCTTTTGGGTGATAGCATTTAATTACTCAGATAATATTTCAGCACAATTTAGAGATGTATTTAATGTGCCCATGTCACCCACCTGCACTCCACTCTTAATTAAATACATGCATACTGTTAAATCAGTTTTATCGTTCTGAAATATGAATTGGAGTAGAGCACTTTAACATCTGTAAATCTAGTCAAGGACTTTTGAGACATGATATTATTAGCAAGAGGCAGAAAAAAAAACATGAAGACAACCTGTGCTGCAGCTGGATTTGAGGGGAATCTGCCATACTAAACTGATTAAAAGCGAAGCAAAAAGGAAGTCATTGATTTTCTCAGAAAGTGTCCACGGAAAAAAGCATATATGGACCTTAGAGCCACAGGTCAACATGTTTTTGTCTAAAATTGCTATTCATAGCACATTTAGTTGCAGCAATAATCATTTAGCTTAATGATCCAGTTCATCCAGGGACTGGAGGCTACATCACACCATAGGAATCCTTTGTGAACTACTGTAGTATTTTATGGCCATAAAACCTATTTCATAGCCCATCTGCTGTGCTACCTTACTGTACAGTACCCTGACCCTGGTGGTGAATGAGTTTTCACTAAACCTATTGTTTGTTCTTTTATAGATGCCCACGTCCCAGGACACAAATCCCTTGGTGATTCGTTGGGAGTAAGGTCAGTTTCTGCAACACTGGCACAAACACTCTTTAGACACATACTCTCAATAGCCCTTGACATCACCCAAGGCCCTTAATTTTCAGCATAGTGGAGTCTGAGCTAGTGTTAAATTACAGTCGAAAAAGCAAAAGAGCAAAGTGGTGAATGTATAAGAAGAGGTCTAAAGGTGCTAAATGGAAATCTTGACTTTTATTTGGAAGTGTGCGTTAGGTAAGTGAGATGCTTTGTTCGGATTAACGCCATTGCTGCAGTTCACCTCCTGAGTTAAATGAATGTTTGAGGTAAATGAAACCCCGCTGGTGATCATTTTGTCATTGGAATATGTTCTTTTCCATTTTGTGTAAAGCAAAACTAGTTCTTGTTCCTGTAGGATTTAGTGACCGTATAGTGGGTCAGTGTCCTCCGCTTGTTCCTCAGAACAGTCCTCAACTGTGTCTCCCCTCAGAGTGTGACATCACCCCGGGCCTTTTTTATCTGCTGTTACACGTTCTAGTTTGAGATGATGCTTTGCCCCATAACCACAGGGAATGTGATACTGAGAAGCACTTTATGTCACCTAATTTGTGCATCGACATGTTTGTTCAATAAAGTAAGAGACAGTCATTAAATTGTAACATTATATTTAAATTGAATCATAATAACTAGCTTGTGGCTAGAAATACACATAGCAAATTCTCTTTTTGCTCTCATTTCGCAGGTGATAATTGAAATCCCTGCATGCCTCTGAAAGAATGTAGAATGAAAAACTGAGATCAAGCGTTAATTTGCAGAAACTTACATTTATTCTTTATTGTCAGCGCGTTGTGCATGGAGAAACAGTAGAAAGTTCTAGCAGAGGTACTGTCGGAGCTAAAGGTAGTCGTTTAGGCTGTGAGCTCACCCAGAAAGTAATAGACTTCATATCAAATGATGAATAACAAGCAGAAGAAATGCTCGTCCTACTTTGATTATGGGCCTAATTGGCCTCCATTTTCAAATGCGTAGTAATAATGACACTGTAAAGACAGAACAGCATCATATCAGTGGAAGGAATATGTCCAGGGATTTATTCAGTGACACAGTCTAATGAAATACAAGATGTTCATTTCCACTTGAAATATCAAGCCCATAATCATAATTGCAGCTATTAAATCAGCAGGGGTGATCTTTACAGTGATGCTGGATATAACCAAGATGCAGGTAGCAAGAAGAAACAGAGACCCCATAATCACATTGTATATCATAAGGAGTGTTAAGGCTGTTGTACAATATTTTTTTATCAAGCCAATCACCAGATAAAGTGTTGGCATTGTACCTTTATGCAAACCACGGATACGCTACATACATTATGATGTTGTGAATACATCTCAAGAACGCTGTGGTTAACTTGTGGTTAGGTTTAGGCACGGAAAGAATTAGTAATGGTTAGGAGAAGATCATGTTTTGGCTTAAAAAACTTGTTTTGGGGGTACAATCCATGCTGGAGATCCAGCAAACTGTAAAAAAACAACCTCTGTTCTTGGCATATCCCCAGCCTGTTTTCACTCTAAACTCATCAAATACATCTGCTCCGTCAGTAGTTTCAGCATACGAGCTTACAGCCAAAGGCCACCCTCTGCATCCACCTGGAACACGGCTGGATGGTATCAGCTGAGAACGCAACCAGTCAGAACCAGTGGCATTGCTTTTATACACTGGCGCACAGCCAGACAGCACCACGCACATCCACACTCAACGCACATGAGTGGTGTCACTTAAGAACCCTGTCAGACGGAACTGGTTGCGTGCACGCTACCAGTGAAGATGTGATATTAGGAGCGTGAGTGTGCTTATACGACAGGTAGAAAGGGTGGTGGATGGCTTCCACAAAGTACTGATTTTCATGCAGGGGATTAAATCATTTAATTCCCATTCAAGTTAGTAGAGTAAGTAAGTGGCCAGCACAACTGGCAGATGTAGGCCCCACCACCAGCACAGTTTCTAACGTGGTTGTTATATGGGCCAAGTGATGAATGATGTACAGCAAAGGGCTAAACGAGAAGTAAACCACTGGGTGGGCTAAAGTCTCTTGTGAGTTTGCTCAGTAGGTCCAACAATGTGGAGGCAGAGCTGAAGATCAAGGGAAGTTAGAGGGAAGATCTTGGAAGTCCAACTTTTGTGGCTTCATGTACCACTGAGCAACTTTCATAGACATGAACAGGGCCCTACTTCCAATGTCATGTCATTCCATATGTAAAAAACTAAAATTAAATGGGTTATTTTTAACCACAGTTTCACACATTTTCTGTTCAGCATAAAATACTGTATTGCTCTTTCAGTAGTTTGTCAGTTTCCACCAGGCAACTGTAATATAATGAGGCAGGCAGAAAAATGAAAAAGTTGAAATCAGAGGTGTACAACTTTAATAATTTTTAATAAAAAGGTGTGAAAGTCAGTCAAACTTCCCGAGTTAAGTCCCCTTTTTGTTTACAGATTGAATAAAACCGGTGGACCGCAACTTCCATTTTTACAATTCCTGCATAAACCGTAATAAAAACCTAATCACAGTGTTGTTCACATCTAAACCCATCCAGTTTGAGATATTAAGTTGTAAAAATGAGGAAAGAATCCCATTTTCTATTCGGCTAATGCATCTTTTAGCAGTGCTTTGAAAATCCCCTGCGAGGGTTATTTGAATATCAATAAGCCAAGAGACTGTGTGTGATCAAAAAGCCTCCTGAGTCAAAAGTTTGCAGGCGAGTGCGGATGACCCAGACAGATGGCAGCTCTCAATCCCTGGACAGTGAAAACGAGACTCAAGGCAAAACTTGAGAGGGATGAAATTTGAGTGAGCTTAAGAGGGTTGTGTTTCTCTATGAGAGAGGGGGGAGAAGAGTGGTGCTCTGTCTGCCGTTGGAGGGAGATTGAGACAGATTAAAGACTTGTATTTATGGGAGTGGTTTCTACTTTTAGATGTTTATTTTACAGCTGGGGTCTGCACTTCGTGAGACCTTCCAAGGTCAATCTACCACAGTTAAAGGGGATGCCACTCAAGAACCTGTTTTTCCACTGGCCTGCACAGTGCAAAAAGTAATATTTAATGCCCCAAGCTAGAGGACAGGGAACCAGAATTGTATTATGTGATGGCACACAGCCAGATAGGTAAAAACACCATTTGGCTCATATAATGCCCGAAAATATGCACTGAAATGAACTCCATAAACCATCGATATCAGTCCCAAATCAGAATCCCTACTACTCCCAGGGGGTGAATACTGTTTGTTGAAATACCATGCAAAACTACATTAATAAATGCTATAATGCAGAGCACAGTGTTCAGAACCACAGGAGTGTAATGTATGAAGAATATTAGCCCCCTTTACCTATTAAGAAAAGAGAATTAAACAATCTTTATAAAGGTCAGCAGAGGTTTGGAATAATGCATTTTTGCTCCTCTTATTTCTAACAAGAGGACTTTTTAACAATAAAAAGGATCTGATGTAACTCTTCTTCAGGCCATGTAAAACTAGGATGAGAACCCACATGCTTGAAAGTTTAAGGAAAGTATGTTGGTGGAAACAAAGTACACAGATCCCCTCGATCCAGTTCTCGTGAATCGTGACCACAGATATTCATCATGGGCAGAATAAGTCAAAAATGCCTGCTTAACAAGCTGACGGCACCATCACAAGCTGACAAGAGTGCCACCAGTGAAAATGTTGTGGAGTGACAGCATGCGTACATTTACATAATTAGCCTCAACAGCAGCAATTAGGCCGTCAGGAATCTTTCATCAGAGGCAACAAAGTCTTTGTGGAGAAAACGGGGAAGGGATAAACAAGGCCATGAACAAGTAATAAACACAATCTTTAACACAACAACATTGGATAAAAGTGTAGTTGACCTTAAGATCGACACTTCAATTAGTTGTAACCGTTGGTTCATGATGTCATCTGCTCAATTTGTAAGCCATCATAGATCATAGATTTTGGGGGCAGTGCATCGTCAGCCTTAAGATATATAGATGAATTGTATGTGAAAAGCCTATTTTAACTTACAAAATTAGATATTCATAATAACTGAGAAGAAATTACTAGATTTTATCATCTGTATAGAAAGTATTTTTTTCTAAAGTGTTGGCTATAGGTGAGACTGTAAAAAATTGCTGCTATTTACAGCCAGTCTCCAACAGTTAATACTGCATTCATGTAAAATGGTTTGGTACTGTAGTTGGCAATGTCTTGTGGGTTGCTCCACTTGAGTCAACAGGACAGTCGCCCTTTACGGTATGCTGCTGTTTTGAATTACAGGACACCGCATTATTTTTTGGAAACAGGGTGTTTCATGGAGAATTTGGAGCTCAGCCAGAAATATTTCATATGAAGTTAGTCTTGTAATTCTAACATTAAGCCAGTGCTTTTTTGATTCTCAGTCAATTTTCTTGTAGAAAAATTGACAAAAAATAATTTGCCATTGTCATTTGAACAGCAGTTTAGACTGTTATTTAAACGGTAATTAGAGTGGGTTTTTTTTGCCAGTATCTTGTTCATTTTCCAAAGAATATTGAATATCAAACTGGTGCTCAACATGCTGTCTAGCTAGTTTTAATATGTAATTTTTTAGTGAGGAGGAGGTTTGTGTGACTCAAACAACTGGCCTGTTTGTTGATTTATTGTGGCAATGTTAATATAATGGTCTACGTCTGAGGAACGATGTTGTCGTTAACCTGATGATTAAGCACTAAGAGACCAGCATCAGCTGAGGGAGGCAGCAGTAATATGGAGCATTAGCCTACTGGAATATTGTAGCTTGTTGGGGACATGTGGTTGGGATTTTTCCAGCATGCCTAGAGATATTGTGTTTTTAAGTGTTTTTGGACATGTTCTGAGTCACCAAGGTGTTGTCTTTCATGTGTTGTTTTGTGTTGGTTTTCTTTGCAAATGTTTCTGTTGCATTATTGCTATTTTGTCATGAGACACTTTTTGCACCATGAGTTAAGCTGGTCTCAATGTTGGAGACATCCTGTCTATGTCGGTGTACATTGAATTGACTTGAGTGAGTAATGCTAAAATATCTCCTAATGTTGGGTTTATCTCTCTGACCCTTACTGTAAGAGATCCAAGCATGATACAGTATCCTAACGTGTAGCTCTGTGGTTAATCCAGAAATATGCTGCATTTAACAGCAACATACTGGAAATGTGTAACAGTATGTATACTGTAAACTAATGATATATTGCTGCCATCTGTTCTGCCAGGATTTTACTGTATATTGTGAAAATACAGAAATATACTTTTTTCTGTTTTACAGTAAAAGGCAGTCATTTCACAGTGTGGATACTGTAAAATGATGGTATGTTAGCGGCGTTTGTGCTGCCAGCTCTTTACTGTTATTTAACAGTGAATTTATTTACAGTGTATAGTGTATAGGGAGAATAGCATTGGCCCCAAAACAGAACCCTGAAGTACCCCCATATTGATCCAGAGTAAATCATGTTATGCATCATGAAAAAAATGACCTATGACCTAAAATGATCTATTAATAAATATGCTCTTGTAATGCACTGTTGGTACGTATACCTCCGAAAAGTAATGCACCACATTTCTTATAAAAACCTGAGTAATAATGAGCTGTTAATTTATGTTTTTTTCCCTTATAACGGGGAAGGTTGCAATCACATAACCAATGAGCAAGGAAAAGCCTGTAGAAGGATGCAGTTTGGGCTGGTGAATGGGTTAAACAACACAGGACTTACCCCCAGGAGACAAGTGTTCAGAACTGTATGAAACAAAGTGAACTTCAGTTAGGTTTAGGAAAAGAAACACGGTGAAGACATACCTTAAAATAGCTTAATGTAACTTCACTTGCCTAAACCTAACCTACACAACTTCATGGTGCATAACTTTACGTCAAGTACCTTATGATATTTGTAAGGTGCCATTGTATGTGTATTTTTCTAAGTAACCAGGAAACTGCAGTGCCATCTAGACCACCAGGGTTTACTGTTTGACCACAAAGTATTAATCTGTGGCGTTTTTTTTTTGTTTGTTTGTTTGTTTTTCTGAGCAAATATCAATTTCCCTTTTCTCTACAAAAACAGCTTTTATTTTTCTGTCCATCATCAACTGACGAGAAACTGACTGCCAACTCTTTGGTGGTGTTCCAGTTTGTTTGAAATAAACAGAAAACAGGGTTGAAAGATCACAGACAAAGAAACTTTTTTTCAACGGAAAATCCAATGGAAAAACACTACTGATTGATTGGCAATGTGTAGGAGGTACACTGCATCAAAAGTATCAGAACAATAACTACTTCGTGATCTATACATGCTCCCTCAGTTGTTCTGGATGCTTCAAACAGCTCAATATGAAGAAGTGCAGAATTATTGAGAAAAACACCCATATTAACAGCTGAGAAAAATGCTGAATATGGGTGTAAGCCATAAGAGATCTGCTGATATGTAGTGTTTAATGTAAATGCCAAAAGATGTGGATGCTGATGGGCATGGAAGTTTTTTTTTTCTATAGCCTGTTACTTTGACAGTTCAAAGCCATTCACATTTCTACTCTAGGTCAGTGCAAGTAACTGTAGAAAGATTCACAGTCACAGACAGATTATGAAACAATGAAACTTATAAATTGTTTTTTATTGTTTTGTTTTGTTTTTTGTTTTTTGGCAACTAGTCTCTCACTCTTGAGGCCTACCAGGTCAAGTGGGCTTTACATAACATCGACAGCAACAAGGCAGCTGGGCCTGATGGCGTTCCTTGCCGTGCACTGAAGGTGCCAACCAGCTTGATCCACTTTTCACAAACCTTTTCAATCATCAATACAACACGCTACAGCTCCAACCTGTCTGAAAATTGCCACCATCATCACTGTACCAAGACCTCAGCAGTCACCAACCTGAATGATTACTGGCAGGTTGCTCTCATGCCAGTAATCATGAAATGCTTTGAGAGATTGGTGCTGGCCCACATCAATCCCTGCACCCCCTCCAAATTGGTAGGGAAACACCAGTTAACCTATGCCAACAGATCCACATATGATATCTCATTAGAAATACACACAGGCCTAAGCCACCTAAAAAAACAACACGTAGTCAGGGTGCTGTTTGTGGACTACAGCTTCCCATTCAACTGCATCAATAAAAAAAATAAATAAAATAAAACGATCAAAAAAGTGTAGACATTAGGTCTTTAAACCCTTTTTCTGTCTTTAGATCAAGGACTTTCAAAACTAACAGACCCCAGCAGGTCAAGTTGGGCCATCACACTTCCTCGAAACTGGCATCCCCCAAGGCTGCGTTCTCAGTGCACCTCTCTATTCTCTTTTCACCCGCAGCTTTGACACCTTAATTAGATTCACAGACGACACTACCGCAGTGGGTCTGATATCAAAAACAGCCTACAGGAGGGGGGGTCCAGTTACTGTCTGCATAGTGCAAGGACAAAGACCTGAACAAAAAGAGATCATCATAGACTTAAGGAAAAGAAAACAAACAAACAAAAACACTACTTTTGATTAAGCAACAATGGGGAGGTGGTGAGTGGGTGGCAGGTTTTAAGTACCTGAGAGTCCACATATCCTAAGACCTGACCTGGAGTGTGAACACCTCTCTAGAAGAACAACAGACTGCCTCAAAAAAACTGCTGATTAAATTCTGTTGCTGCACCATTGAGAGTGTCCTGGCGCACTGCTGTACAGTCTGGTACTTTAATTGCACTGCTGCAGACAGGAGGAACTAGTAGAAGATAATTAAAACCACTCAGTGGATCATCGATTTCCCAAATTCCAAACCTGAGAGACACCCACTCGAGCCGTCTCTAAAAATGACATCAGGAAATGCCCTTTGTGTGGCATAGATTTTTAAGTATTTAAGAACTCACAAAATACCACTATAAACAATTGAGAAGTTGTCATGCCCAATAGAAATAAATTAATTTGTATACATACAGGACAAAAACCAAGATGAAATGTGAATCTAAATTTAGATAGTTTCTCTCGTCTACTTCTTTATTTGGTCTTCATACTACAGGTGTTGCAGGAGTTTTGACCTCTGTCGTGCACGGTAGGTTTGTTCAGTGAACCATCCATGCTCACAATAGGTATGCAAATGTAGGTACAGTGCGTCTGCTGCTTAAATTTGTCTGTCTTGTTCCTCACCTGGGGGAAACAAAAAAAAAACAATTCAAAGTATTAAAATACCACCTACACTTTGTTGGCTGCCTACAAAACTGAAAAGTTTTGGACGTTGCTTTGTAGAAAACATATTTTTGTTACATTTTGCTATTGCAAAAGCCTTCATATTTTAGTGCTGAATAGCTAAGTATTAAGTCATAGCCTCCCAACGTACAACTTGTTACTGTCACTTCTTCCTGCTCATGTTTTACTGAGTCTGCACGATGAAAATTTTATTCCCCCCAAGAGAAAAAAAACAACAAAAAAATGTGGAGATTGAGCTAAAAGTGAGTTTGGTGTTGGCAAGCTACATTATTTAAAGCCCTTTGAGAATTCTGGGAGCCACATCATCACAGGTAAAGGTGAACAAAAACTCATCCTCGGGGTTGCCCCAAGTCATTGAGCTGACTTCGTCATTGCCTGGAGATACTGTCCATGTACTGCAATTGCTGCAGAAGGGACTGGTTTCCTCTTATGTCTTTCTTGTTCTGTCTTCACTCTGAAAAGAGGTAATAACTGACAAAAGGCTAAAGTGGACCGGATGGCAACCCATTCAGGTCTGGAACTTCCTCTTTGGTGCTACTTTGGGTGAAGGATGTTTGTTTGACATTACCCCTCTGCAATTATTCAAATAAATTTCCATACTGGAAGCTGTGGTTATAGCTCTTTTGGGGGGTTTCCCTCCCACTTGTGCACTTGAGCAAGGTCACACTCCCAAATGCATATGCACTTTTTTCTTCAGCGATCGATTACACTGGCTCAGTGGTGCCAATTAAATTCCCCCAGACAGACAACCTCTATCTGGCAATTGACAAGACAGATTAGAAATTACTTTAAAGTCACTTCTGACAGTTTCAAATCATGTTTTTCACATCATATCACCAGTTGGTGTCCTATCCTCTGGTAATTAGATTTTAAAGATTTTAGAGGAGTAGATTTAAGGTTCCATTTAACTTGAGCTTTAGCGCCACAGATCAAGAAAGTCATTTGTGGCCATGGTTCAAAAATCCGACACTTCCGACTGCCATGAAGACATAAAATTAGCAAACACGCAGCTAGCAGCTGATATTGATTTAATGTTTTGGTTGCAATGGAAATTGGCTGCTGAGAAATCAGCATATTAATGTGGAAGGGTAGTTTGATGCTGTTTCATTTGTTTCTTGGGTTATTTTTAGCCAAGGAATTATGCACTCTGTCGAAAGCCTCCAAATATGTGTGTGTGTGTACAGGACTGCATTTTCTTGGCGTATTTGTTCTAATTATAACAGAGCGGCACGATGCTGAAAATGTTATCCCTCTATCATCTCTCAACTGCTGTGAGCCCTCCACAAAAGCAACCCTCCCCCCAACCCCCCCACACACACACAGAACACTAAGATGATTTGCCCACACGTAGGAAATGAGAGGAGAGAGATTTGATTACGGAGTGTATCCTTTGTTTACCTTTTTACATTTGCCTCAGTGAAAACCAGAATCCTTCTTTGGCTGCATATTAAATCAAAGTAATTGTTATTTATTTGTTCAGATGACTAATGACGCGCACTTAGAGCAATGCTTGAGCGCTGCAGGGGCACAAGGGGTTATCACTGAGGGATACCACTGCGATCCTATTGTTGACTACCTTAATTTGGCTTTAGTTTTGCTTCAGTGAAACAAAATATGTGAGCATTTTGTGTAGAACTTCAGCAGGAATGTACAGATGGCTGACAAACAAAAGGGAGAGGAACAGCTTCAGTGTTCTTTGGCATGGTTTCTAAAAGTCTCTGGAACTCTGCTGGAGGGATTAAAGCCATTCCTCCAACAGATATTCCCTCATTTAGTGTTTTGATGACGGCAATGGAGAGGGGCTGTCTAACATGTTGGTCCAGTGTTCACCGTCAGGGCTCAATTGGGTTGAGATCTGGTGACTGCAAGGCCGCAGCACAATGGTTGCCAGCATTTTGAGCCTTTATAGGCGACCAATTATTAAGTGGTCAGTGTGCTTCAGACAAAGTGCATGTCAGATGGTGAAAGTAGGTCATTTTGAGCATATCCTACCCTTCATTCGCCAAACCTCATCACATGCTGCGTATGTTTGTGTGCAGTTCAACAACAAAAATTATATTTCCTAATTATTTGAATGCGCCTCATAGTATTTGTTTGTGGATTTCCAAAAGGCACAAATCCAAGGGATAAGGTGACGATTTGAATGGATTTACATTGGAGTTAGTGGAAAACCTGGTGTGTCCCACAGAGAGGCTGGAGGGTGCCTGGAGCGTCATTATATAGCTGTGCATTTTGACGATCTGGGAGTGAGACCAGGCTGAATGGAAATCACTGAGATTAATCACTGGCACAATAGAGATCAGAGAGAGTTCTTTGAAAGCGTAACTTTAAGCAAAAACACAAAGTATATAAGATTAAATTGAACAATCTTAAAACCACTTCAGTGCAAATTAAACAAACAAAGATTTGAGAAATCAAGATCATTTTGCGTAAGAGCCCCCCCACAACAACTGTATCACCATCCATCACAAAGTTTTAATGTGGACATCATCATATACCAATTTGGTAGATATCGCCCAACCCTCGCACAAATAATGTGCTTTGAAGACAACATGAATTTAAAAGTGAGTCCTTCAAAGTTGTGAAGCTACTATGATAATATATGCCTAACCTTTCGTAAGGACGCCGTTGATGATGTTTATCACTGAGGTTTGTGCATACAAAGACCCTCCGTTGTGAGAGTTGCAATGTGTTCATACGAGAAACCAATGAATATGCAAATATATAATCAGCTTGAAAGAACTAATCTAAAGTCAGGGCAAGGTCAGGTTGTAATACATGAATTCTTTCTAGCTCCAGATGTAAACATCACCATAATGGCTTCAATTAAAAAGACCCCTTGTGCCATTAGCAGTATTACCTTGACTCACTGAATATAACAAGCTGTATGTAAATTTGGGGTCAATGAAAACACACTTATCTTGTAAAAATATACAACGGGGATGTTTAATCTAAAAATATTTAACAAATTACAAACTTTCTCTATCTTTCCACAAAATGTGGTGATATTGCCCTGATAGTTATCTCCATATTTTGAGTTGAAGCTATTCAAGTAACACAGTTGAACATGTCTGTGCATTTATTTTGAGTATTATCGGCTTAAGAGTGAAAAATGAGCAGGCCCTCTGCCGATTTGATTCAGTTCAATACGACAGCAGTCGAACATTAAAAATAACGATCCCATAATTTTTAACACGCTCTCCCATTGTTAATGATTGATTGCAAGGTTGCACATAAAATACAATAATTACACATTGATCTCCTGCCTCAAAAAAAAAAAAAAAAAATCCCCTATTTCTTTTCCGCCTGGTCAAGTGCAGCAATGAAAACTATAAACTTCCGCTATCACTTGATGCACGTATGCAGAGTGTTATCTCGAATGTGACGGGTGTTGGGAGTAGCGAGAGCTGTCACATCTCTGGGAGACAGTTTAAGTGGAAAAGAGAGTGTGTACATTGCAGGAGCCGAGAGCTGAAATCAAACTCATCTCCCCTATCTGCTTTAAAGCATACAGACTTGTCATAGCCCTTATACATAACACTACCTTTTTATGGAAATGAAAAAAAAAGGGATAAAAAAAAGTTTCTGTGGAAGTAAGAAAAACATTCAGAATGAACAATCACACATTTGGGTGAAGAGCTAATAGGTTGTTAATGGGTTTTTCTTGGCTTCTGGAGCTAGGATTCTATACAAGAGCTATAACCAATAAAAAAAAGAGATGTTAATGCATCAGTGGTGACCTATCGTTGCATCGCGGCAAACAGGGACTAACTTAATTTGTGCAAATGCTTGCTGCTAATTGCTCAGCGCCACCTTATCCATCTGCTATAATACATTCCCAGGTTGTCTGGATTTGAAGGGAGAGCTGGGTTGTGTTTACCAGGTGTGGACTGTACTAATAAAGGAACGAGGATAGCATGACAACTGCCCTTCACTTTCATAACAGAGCGGCGCCTGCCAGGCACCTTTTGGCACTTAACGAATCGTGTTTACACAGACAGACACAATTTATAGCTCCCGTCCATGACTGTTTGACAAGCTGCCTGGACGCTTTAATACATTCTCCCTCACAGGAGCGGTGCAGAGTTAGGATGTCCACTTTTCCCCTATGCATGCAGAAAAAAAAAAAAAAACAATGCGAAGTTGTTAGGACTTGCGAGGAGTCACGTGGTGCTGCAAGGCTTCTGCTGCCGGAGCATTTGAAATGGAATGCTGACCCACTTAGCTCTGCTGTTAAGCGCGAGGGGTCTGTGGGAACAAGCGCACATAAACACATTCAGGCAAAAGCACGCGCACACTCAGACACACCGACGAACGCCTCAGCAAAGATAAAACAATCCCCTCGCTGATAAACAAGTTCTTGGGAAACAACAAAAATAGCTTTAATATATTCACGGACGGGGCTTTGTAAGGCTTTTGCTCACTGAGCGCTCTGACTTCTTCCCACCACGACAATGCTGCCTCTAAGCCACTGATACCTGAGGTTTTTCGTGCATGTGCACCTTTGCATGTCGTGTGTCTTCGCCTTAAGGTGGCTCTACGTGCATGGGTTTTGTGTGATTCAACTCTTGCTGCCTCTGAGCCAATGACACCTTCTTGTTTCGCCATCGCTTTGATGTGCTGTCTGATTCTTACGAGTTATTCTTTCTTCATACCCCCCGGTCGCTCCCGCTGCACAGCAGGGTGACTGGATACTCAGTGGTCAGCGGCTTACATAAAAACCCAGCCACATTCAATCACCCCCTGCTGACTCTCTGCATTTTCATCTTTTAAACACAGATGCCAACAAAGTCTCTTTGGCCTTTAGAAATTAATCCCCTCTGCTTGCTTTTACTTTGAAACAAGTGTATTGGTTATTTTTTTGCTAAAGTGCAATAAAATTAACTCGTCTCCAGGGCCGCTCAGTGTTGGATGATCCCTTGAGATAAATATGAGGAGGTTTTGTTTATTTTACTCATTTTTAATCTCCACTTTCTCTCTACAAAGACTCATCTGAGCCTATTTAGAATATCCGCCTAATAGATTCTCTCACTCAACTGTAAG